>NC_135984.1:26891587-26999087 GCF_053455715.1 Rhinoraja longicauda
GAACCCCCCACTGCCCTGACATCAATCTGAAGAAGGGTCACGACAGGAAACGTCACCCATTCCTTCTCCCCAGAGATGCTGCCTGACCCGCTGAGTTACTCCAGCATTTTGTATCTACCAAGGATCCGCAGATGCTGGTTTAAACCGAAAATAGACACTAAAAGCTGGAGTAACTCAACGGGACAGACAGCATCTCTTGAGAAAAGGAATAGGTGATGTTTTAGATCGGGTCGGGTCAGATCGGATCTGAAGAAGATCGACTCATCCATTACTAACCTGGTTCTGGATGGCCAGAGTATGGTCTGGACAAATGCTGTCTGACCACAGATCTGTCTGATCTGCTGAGTTACTGCGGCTTTATGTGTCTACCCATCCCCCTCTCAGCCTAATCCCACCTGCCCCATCCCACTCTCAGCCTAATCCCACCTGCTCCATCCCACTCTCAGCCTAATCCCACCTGCTCCATCCCACTCTCAGCCTAATCCCACCTGCTCCATCCCACTCTCAGCCTAATCCCACCTGCTCCATCCCACTCTCAGCCTAATCCCACCTGCTCCATCCACTCTCAGCCTAATCCCACCTGCTCCATCCCACTCTCAGCCTAATCCCACCTGCTCCATCCCACTCTCAGCCTAATCCCACCTGCTCCATCCCACTCTCAGCCTAATCCCACCTGCTCCATCCCACTCTCAGCCTAATCCCACCTGCTCCATCCCACTCTCAGCCTAATCCCACCTGCTCCATCCCACTCTCAGCCTAATCCCACCTGCTCCATCCCACTCTCAGCCTAATCCCACCTGCTCCATCCCACTCTCAGCCTAATCCCACCTGCTCCATCCCACTCTTCTCCACCACCACCTTCATTATCAACTGTCCCATTTTACCCCTCAACCTTAATTCCCAACAATCCACTCTCTCACCAATCTGCCATTCTGTGCATCCACAGATATTGGATGCCAGGAGTGGGTGGGTTCGATGTGCTCTTGTTGGAGATGAGTGTGGTCTGGTCAATGGACTTTAACATGTCCTTGACCAAACCTTGCTGGGTGCTTGTTGCATCCAGGCAAGGACTGATGACCTGGGCCTGTGATAACTAACCACCAACAAGCACTGCCATCTCCTTTCATACGAGATCTTCTTCATATCGTGTCCACAGCATGCTAGATATTGTGTTTCTGCCAAAACTGAACCCAACTCTTAGCAGTATCATTGTTCTCTGCAAGGTCCCCAGCTTTGCATTCGTGCTCCAGTAGAGGACGTCTCAACAGGTGCTCCATAGTTTGTGGCTCAGTGCCACATATACAGATGTCTCTATAACCCCACTTCTTGAGAGTGGCTTTACAACAACCAGCACCAGCTCACAGTCTGTTGAGGCATTTCCATTCAGCCCAGCTTGGTTCGGTCCCAGGAGAAGTTCTTCGTTGGCACTTATGGACATGGATGTGGTTGATGGGAGATTGGCTCATCTCTCTTCCCATAATGCAACTCTAGTACCCTCAGCTTCAGCATTTGGTTCAACTTCGTTGAGGAAGCTTTTCCTGGACTTTAGCCGACTCTTTGCGGATTCATGGCCGAATAGGGGATGTTGTGCATCTGTGGTCACACGAGATACCTAACCATTTAAATGCCCAATGACCAGTTTGATAGATGTTCCTTGACCTCGTGCAGTCACTCACCTCTGGACATCAGCTCTTTGGCCCGCACATCTCCTTTAAACTTTTCCCCTTTCACCTCAAACCTATGCCCTTCTGTCTCCAGTCTGATGTTTCCACTAGTGGGAGAGTCTAGGACCAGAGGTCATAGCCTCAGAATTAAAGGATGTTCCTTTAGGAAGGCAATGATGAGGAATTTGTTTAGTCAGTGGGTGATGAATCTGAGGAATTCTTTGCCACAGAAGGCTGTGGAGGCCAAGTCAATGGATATTTTAACGAGGAGGTTGACAGATTTTTGATTAGTGCAGGTGTCAAGGGTTATGGGGAGAAGGCAGGAGAATGAGATTGAGAGTGAACGATAGATCAGTCACGATTGAATGGCAAAGTAGACTCGATGGACCGAATGGCCAACTTCTGTTCCTATGACTTATGAAAACCCTCTTTCCATGATTGCTGGGCACTGCAGGGGCTTAATAAGAGTGAAAGGACAGCACAGTGACACAGTGGTAGAGTTGCAGCCTTACAGCACCAGCGATCCAGGTTCGATCCTGGCTATGGGTGATGTCTGTATGGAGTATATACGATCTCCCTGTGACTGCGTGGGTTGCGTCTGAGTGCTCCGGCTTCCTCCCACATCACAAAGATGTGCAGGTTTGGAGGTTAATAAGCTTCTATAAGTTGTCCCTAATGTGTAGGATGGAGCTAGTGTACAGGCCAGAGCACCCGGAGAAAACCCACGCGGCCACAGTGAGAACGTACAAACTCCGTACAGATGGCACCCGTGGTCAGGGTTGAACGCGGGTCTCTAGAGCTGTAAGGCAGCAACTCTGCCGCTGTGCCACTGTGAACTACCCCACAACTCCCAGCCCGACTGCAATTCACCTTCAACCTGCACAGCCTTCCTGATGAAAGCATGATCCCAAATGTGACATAGATCCACATTGCTTCTTTTTATTTAAAAATAAACTTGATTCAGCATAAACAATATATACAAAACAAAAACTTTGCAAAAGCTCTTCGTACATTCTCAGTGCCCACACATTCAATAGCGTCAAACTCAGTAGTGTCCGCACGTATCTTTAAAGAAAGTGCAGCATGGTGGCACAGCGGTTGAGTTACTGCCTTACAGCGCCTGAGACCCAGGTTCAATCCTGACTACGGGCGCTGTCTGTACCGAGTTTGTACCTTCTCCCCGTGACCTGCGTGGGTTTTCTCCGAGATCTTTAATTTCCTCCCACACTCCAAAGACGTGCAGGTTTGTAGGTTAATTGGCTTGGTATGAATGTAAATTATCCCCAGTGTGTGTAGGATAGTGTTAGTGTGCGGGGATCACTGTTGGTGCAGGCTCGGTGGCCGAAGGGCCTGTTTCCGTGCTGTATCTCAATAGTACCCTCTCGTTCACCCTGCAAACCCCTCAACCATTAAACCACAAAGGGCATAGTATTTACCTGTCAATCTCAGCTGGCATGTGGGACTTGGTTTTCATCAGAATCTGTCTGATAACCTCCTCTGGAAGAATGAGAAGAAAATGTTATAAAGATACAATGATCGCTTTCAAGCAAGCCTAAGTTTTTTCATTGATGCTCCCTGTGACCATGTGGGTTTTCTCTGGGTGCTCCAGTTTCCCCCCACACTCCAAAGACGTGCAGGTTTGTAGGTTAATTGGTTTCTGTACATTATCCCTCCTGCTGTTGGCTTACAGTGCTATCAGCACCAGAGACCCGGGTTCAATCCCAACCACAGGTGCTGACTGTACGGAGTTTGCACGTTCTCCCCATGACCGTGTGGGTTTTCTCCAGGTGCTCCGGTTTCCTTTCACACTCCGCAGACAGACAAGTTTGTAGGTTAATTTGACTTCGGTAAAAATTGTAAGTTGTCCCAAGTGTGTACGATAATGTTAGTGTCGGGGGATCGTGATTCGGTGGGCCGAAGGGGCTTGTTTCTGTGCTGTATTTCGAAACTGATCTAAATGTTTTTGGTAAGAGTTTCCGTGAATCTTTGAGTTTGCATTGGCAATTTCAGAAAGTAATCAGCAGTTGGTCAAATAATTTTAATACAATCTGCAAATATTTTTAGCCAACGTCGACACACAATTAGCCAACCCTCAAGACTAACAAATGTTTGTATAAATGAACAGGAAGGTGACTCTGCCCACAAATCACACAAGGGCTTTCGTTCGGCAAAATAACTTGTTGGAAATTAAAAATTACATATAAATGTAGGAAGCGCTACGAGCCAAAGCAAAGTGAAGTCTGGCCAAAGCAATTTCCATCATCTTCTTGTTGTTCGTTCTCTCTATTTCTCTTTCTTAATGCGGTGCATTCCTGAAATCAATTGATGAGTTTAGTTTTAGTTTAGAGGAACAGCATGGAAACAGGCCCTTCGGCCCACTGAATCCACGATCCCCACACACTAGCACTGTCGGACACACTAGGGACAATTTACAATTTTTACCAAAGTCAAATTAATCTACGAACCTGTCCGTCTATGGAGTATGGAAGGAAACCGGAGCACCCGGAGAAAACCCACGCGGTCATGGGGGAGAACGTGCAAACTCCGTACAGTCAGCACCTGTACCGACAGAGAGAATGCTGAAAGGGCAGCACAGAGGCACAACGGTAGAGCTGCCGGCTTACAGCGCCAGAGACCCGGGTTCGATCCTGAGTACAGGTGCTGTCTGAACGGTGATTGTACATTCTCCCTGTGACTGTGCATGTTTTTTCCGGGTGCTTCGGTTTCCTCTCACATCCCAAAGACGTATGGGTTTGTAGGTTAATTGGCTTTGGTAAAAAGATTGTAAATTATTCCTAATATGTAGGATAGTATTATGTGCGGGGTGATCGCTGGTCGGCACGGACTCAGTGGGCCGAAGGGCCTGTTTCCGCACTGTATCGCTAAAGTCCAAAGATGATCACTGTGTGAACTCCAGTGGTTACAGCTTGGTTTAGGCATGTTTCTGCTGTTCATTGTCCTGGTGCTTTGCATTCAATCAACATCCTGCAACTTGGTCTGTTTACATATCAGCTGCCTTTTGTAGCATTTACACAGTGAATTCTAGTATTTTACTGGGGTATGTTTGCTTATCTTCCGTCTCTCCTGAGAATCCAAGGAAATTGATGCCTGGGACAGGCCATTCAGGCTGTTGCTGCCATGTTGGGCATAAAAGATCAACCTTGCGTACGATGGACACCACAAAACGCTGGAGTAACTCAACGGGACAGGCAGCATTTCTGGAGAGAAGAAATGGGCGACGTTTCGGGTCGAGACCCTTCTTCACACAGTCTGAAGAAGGGCTTCGACCCAAAACGTCACCCATTCCTTCTCTCCGGAGATGCTGCCTGACCCGTTGAGTTACTCCAGTGTTTTGTGTCTATAGACAATAGACAATAAACAATAGACAATAGGTGCAGGAGTAGGCCATTCGGCCCTTCGAGCCAGCACCACCATTCAATGTGATCGTGGCTGATCAGTCTCAATCAGTACCCGTTCCTGCTTCTCCCCATACTCCCTGACTCCGCTATCCTTAAGAGCTCCATCTAGCTCTCTCTTGAATGCATTCAGAGAATTGGCCTCCACTGCCTTCTGAGGCAGATTTACAACTTTCTGACTGAAAAAGTTTTTCCTCATCTCTGTTCTAAATGGCCTACCCCTTATTCTTAAACTGTGGCCCCTGGTTCTGGACTCCCCCAACTTTTGTGGCAAGAACAAGAAGGCAGAATATTATCTGAATGGTGTCAGATTAGGAAAAGGGGAGGTGCATGGATACCTGGGTGTCCTTGTACATCAGTCAAGTAAGATAAACATTCAGGTACAGCAGGCAATGAAGAAAGCAAATGGCATGCTAACCTTCATAGCAAGGGGATTTGAGTATAGGAGCATGAGGTCCTACTGCAGTTGTACAGGGCCCTGGTGAGACCACACCTGGGGTATCGTGTGCAGTTTTGCTCTCCTAATTGATGAAGGACATTCGTGCTATTGAGGACGTGCAGGGTAGGTTTAACAGATTAATTCCCAGGATGGCGAGACTGACATTTCATGAAAGAATGGATCCGCTAGGTATATATCCACTGGAATTTAGGACGGGGAGGGGATCTTATAGAACGTATAAGATTCCTTCGGGATTGGACAGGCAAGATGCAGCAAAAACTTTCTCGATGTTGGTGGAGTCCAGAACCAGGGGTCACAATTTAAGAATTAGGGGTAGGACATTTAGGATTGAGGTAAGGAAAAACGTTTTCAACCAGAGAGTTGTGAATAGACAATAGACAATAGGTGCAGGAGTAGGCCATTCGGCCCTTCGTGCCAGCACACCATTCGATCTCTCTGTTCCTGCCCTCACCAGCACGAGGTACAGGTAGCAGTCCAGAGATAACCACCCTCGACGTCCTACTTCTCAGTCTTCTTCCTAACTCTCTAAACTCACGTTGCAGTATCTCCTTCCTTTTCCTCCCGACGTCGTTCGTGCCCACATGCACAACTACTTCCGGTTGATCGCCTTCCCTCGCTAGGATGTCCTGAAGCCGGTCCGTGATGTCTTGAACCCTGGCACCAGGGAGGCAACAGACCATCCTCGAGTCCCGCCTGCTGTCACAGAATCTCCTGTCCGTACCTCGGACAATGGAGTCACCTACTACTATGGCTCTTCCTGACTTTGGTCTCCCCGGTCGAGTTTCCTTGCCTGGACTAGAGCCGCCAACACGTCCGCCGCTCGGACTGGAAGCGTCTTCTGCCCCGACAGCTCCCAAGAGGGTGTACCTGTTTGCAATAGGCACAGCCACCGGGGTCTCCTGGAGTCCACGTTCACTCCCCTTTGAAACAGTCTCCCACCTTCGTTCGACCTGGACCGTTGGCGTGACAGCCTCACAGTAGGTCCTGTCCAGGAAACGCTCGCATTCCCGGATGGCCCTGAGGTCATCCAGCTGCTTTTCCAACTCCACCACACGTCCATTCAGGAGCTGCACCTGGACACAGTTCTTGCAGGTGTAGCTCCCAGAAGCTCCAGCGGTTGTCCCTACCTTCCCACATCCTGCAGGAAACACACTGCACCAACTTATCTGCCATTACTTTAGTGTCAAAAAACAAGCGTAACCTTCTCACCTCAGCCTCCTCGCCGAAGACTCACAGCCAAAGACTCGCACTTTTCTCACAGAGCACGTCCCTTGATAGTGCCACACCCCTTGTGCAAGCATTGTTTATATCAGTCACTAAATTGACTAATTGGCCAATTTACCAAGCTTTACCAAGTCTACCTTCCTATACCTTGCCTAATCGCACCTTTCAACACTATATCCACATTCATTTAGGTTACAGATTTTCCCAAACACATCCAAGTAGTTTTTTAAAGTGAAGTGGATTTTTGCCTCAACTACCAGGGGCAGGTGGTGCTAGGGTAGATTTGCTGCTTTGCAGCTCCAGAGATCCGGGCTCGATCCTGACTGCAGGGGCTGTTTATACGGAGTTTGTACCTTCTCCCAGTGACCTGCCTGGGTTTTCTCCGGGCATTCCGGTTTCCTCCCACACTCCAAACACATACAGGTTTGCAGGTAATTGGCTTCAGTTAAACAAATGGTCAACTTCTCCTAGTGTGTAGGATTGTGGGAAGTGTATGCAGGAGGATCGCTAGTCAGCACGGACTCGGTGGGCCGAAGAGCCTGTTTCCACGCTGTAATTCGAAATTAAACCAAGCTACACGAAACTACCACTTAGGGACAGAGATTCTCAGGCTCCAACCTGACCCTCTTCAGTAAATGCTGTGCCCATTTAGCTGATATTAGCATTGACCCACCAGAACCTCACCAGCCTCCGTCTTATAAACCAAGGCATTCTAGCCAGATGGGAGGAGATGAGAGAAGCAGGCGAGAAAAAGGAAGACAGAGAAAGAAAGAGAAAGAGGGGGCGGCCCAGTGGTTGCAGCGGCAGAGTTGCTGCCTTATAGCACTTGCAGTGCCAGAGACCTGGGTCCGATCCCAACTACAGGTAGGTGCTGTCTGTACGGAGTTTGTACGTTCTCCCCTTGACATGCGTTTGTAGTTTGTAGGTTAATTAGCTTGGTATAAATGTAAATTGTCCCTAGTGAGTGTTGGATAGTGTCAGTGTGCGGGGATCGCTGGTCGGTGCGGACTCGGTGGGCCAAAGGGCCTGTTTCCACGCTGTATTTCTAAATTAAACAGAGAGAGGGGGAGAGAGAGGGAGAGGGGGGAGAGAGAGAGGGAGGGGGAAGGAGAGAGGGGGAGGGAGAGAGGGAGAGAGAGGGAGAGAGAGGGAGAGGGAGGGAGGGAGGGAGGGAGGGAGGGAGGGAGGGAGGGAGGGAGGGAGGGAGGGAGGGAGGGAGGGAGGGAGGGAGGGAGGGAGGGAGGGAGGGAGGGAGGGAGGGAGGGAGGGAGGGAGGGAGGGAGGGAGGGAGGGAGGGAGGGAGGGAGGGAGGGAGAGAGAGAGAGAGAGAGAGAGAGAGAGAGAGAGAGAGAGAGAGAGGAGAGAGAGAGAGAGAGAGAGAGAGAGAGAGAGAGAGAGAGAGAGAGAGAGAGAGAGAGAGAGAGAGAGAGAGAGAGAGAGAGAGAGAGAGAGAGAGAGAGAGAGAGAGAGAGAGAGAGAGAGAGAGAGAGAGAGAGAGAGAGAGAGAGAGAGAGAGAGAGAGAGAGAGAGAGAGAGAGAGAGAGAGAGAGAGAGAGAGAGAGAGAGAGGAGAGAGAGAGAGAGAGAGAGAGAGAGAGAGAGAGAGAGAGAGAGGAGAGAGAGAGAGAGAGAGAGAGAGAGAGAGAGAGAGAGAGAGAGAGAGAGAGAGAGAGAGAGAGAGAGAGAGAGAGAGAGAGAGAGAGAGAGAGAGAGAGAGAGAGAGAGAGAGAGAGAGAGAGAGAGAGAGAGTTCCCCTGTTGCAGGTTTGGAGAAAGACTGAGCGACTGGGACAAACCCGAGACACCAGCGCCACCGTTTTGTGGTCAAGACTGAACTGCCAGGACATGCCTGAGACAGCCAGCGTCTCCTCTGAGCTCAAGACAGAGTGGCCGGGGAAAGCCGGAGACTGCCAAAGCCTCTTACCTGAGCAAAGACCAAGCTGCCAGGATATGCCCGAGACCACCAACGCCTCCTCTTAAAGCCGCAAGGCTGAGCTGCCAGGATAAGCCTGAAGCCGGCCAGAGCCTCCTCTCGTGACCAGGGTGAGCTGCAGGGATGAGCCTGCGATCGCCAACGCCTCCTCATCTGAGACCAGGACTGAGCTTCCGGGACAAGCCCGAGATCACCAACGCCTCCTCATCTGAGACCAGGACTGAGCTGCCGGGACAAGCCCGAGATCGCCAACGCCTCCTCATCTGAGACCAGGACTGAGCTGCCGGGACAAGCCCGAGATCGCCAACGCCTCCTCTCATGTGCCCTGATGATGAGGGGAAGTGACCCAACACAAGCCTGGACTTCTTGTCACTATAAATAAACCATATCATGTCGTTCACTCAACCACGAATGTCGGCGTGGTCATTGTCGACCGGCGTCATCCTCGACTCCACACTACCTAAACACTTCATAAATGGCACTATCACATCTGCTTCCACACACAGAGCCTGTCTCTATGCTGTTTTCTCTAAAGCTAAAGTAATCCCCTCCGACATCGATTAATACAAACAAGAAACCGGTTCTGAAACCTTCTGGTAAAGAAAGTTAAACCCTCACAAACTGATGGTTCATGCTTTGGATGAGGGAACTCTATCAAGTAGATTTTCAGTAAAAAAGACAAAATAAAAGCCACTAGTAGGATCCTCACCACTGCCTTTTACCCCGTATGGCAACGTCTTGGTCAGATATTTTGTTTCGTGCCACCATTCACCTTCAAGTGTCAAAAACATATTGGCATTCCGGTTAAAACTGTAAAAAAAAAACAAAGTCAAGAGAAGTATCAAAGTTGAGCAAAACAACTTTACAATCACTAGTTAGTTAATTCGTCAGTTAGTCGGTTAGTTTATTGTCACGTGTACCGAGATACAGTGAAAAGATTTTGTTGCGTGCTCAGCAGAAAGGCAATGCATGATTACAATCGAAGGTAGACACAAAATGCTGGAGTAACTCAACGGGTCTGGTAGCATTTCTGGAGAGAAGGAAAGGGTGACGTTTTGGGTTGAGATCCTTCTTCAGACAATAGACAATAGGTGCAGGAGGAGGCCATTCGGCCCTTCGAGCCAGCACCGCCATTCAATGTGATCATGGCTGATCATTCTCAATCAGTACCCCGTTCCTGCATTTTCCCCATACCCCCTGACTCTGCTATCCTTAAGAGCTCTATCTAGCTCTCTCTTGAATGCATTCAGAGAATTGGCCTCCACTGCCTTCTGAGGCAGAGAATTCCACAGATTCACAACTCTCTGACTGAAAATGTTTTTCCTCATCTCAGTTCTAAATGGCCTACCCCTTATTCTTAAACTGTGGCCCCTTGTTCTGGACTCCCCCAACATTGGGAACATGTTTCCTGCCTCTAACGTGTCCAACCCCTTAATAATTGTATACGTTTCGATAAGATCCCCTCTCATCCTTCTAAATTCCAGTGTATACAAGCCTAGTCGCTCCAGTCTTTCAATATATGACAGTCCCATCATTCCGGGAATTAACCTAGTTCAGACTGAAGAAGGGTCTCAACCTGTAACGTCACCCGTTCCTTCTCTTCAGAGATGCTGCCTGTCCCGCTGAGTTACTCCAGCATTTTGTGTCTACCTTCGATTTAAACCAACATCTGCAGTTTGTTTTCCCACACATGATTACAATCGAGCCATTTACTGTGTACAGATACATGATAAGGGAATGATGTTTAGTGCAAGGTGAAGCCAGCAAAGTCTGATCAAAGAGTTAGGTAGTTAGTTAGTTACTTAAGTTTATTTACTTTAATTTAGAGATACAGCATGGAATCAGGCCCTTTGGCCCATCAAGTCCATGCCGACCTGCGATCCCCGTACACTAACACTATCCACACACACACTAGGGACAATTTACAATTTTACCAAGCCAATTAGCCTTCAGACCTGTATGTCTTTGGAGTGTAGGAGAAAACCAAAGATCCCAGAGAAAACCCACGCAGGTCACGGGGAGAACGTACAAACTCTGTACAGACAGCATCTGTAGTCAGGATCGAACCTGGGTCTCTAACACTGTAAGTCAGCAACTCCACCACTGCCCTTGTTAGTTAGTTTAATTTATTGCCACATGTACCGAGGTACAGCGAAAAACATTTTTGTTGCGTGCTATCCAGTCAGTGGAAAGGCTGTACATGGTTACAATCATCCGTCCACATTGTACAGATACAGGATAAAGGGAATAATGTTTAGTGCAAGGTAAAGCCTAGTAAAGTCCAATTAAAGATAGACCAAGGGTCTCCAATGAGGTAGATGATAGGTCAGGACCGCTCTCTAGTTGGTGATAGGACGGTTCAGTTGCCTGATAACAGCTGGGAAGAAACTGTCCCTGTCTCTGGAGGTGTGTGTTTTTCTGTACCTCTTGCCTGATGGGAGAGGGGAGAAGCGGGAGTGTCAGGGGCGAGACTCATCCTTGATTATGCTGCTGGCCCTGGAGTGCCGAGGCAGCGTGGAGTGTCGGTGGAGTCAATGGGAGTTGGTCTGCACATCTTGCTTGAATCAATTGATGACTTACCCTGAGAGGGTGGGATCCGTGTCGAGTGTATGCCAGGGTGAGCAAGATGGGCTGCTTACACTGTAATAAAGTGGAGATAAAGTCAAGATTAACATTGTTTAGCCTTGAACTGTGGTAATAATAGATTTGCCCTCTGACCCAGACCCAGACCCCTGTGTGGCAGAGTCTGTTGGTTGTTTAAATTAATACTGACTAGCTAATTAATTTATTGCATCGTATGGGAGGCGCATTCCCAATCTCGTTGTACCCCTGTACAATGACAATAAAGATATATTGTATTGTATTGTATTGTATTGCGTTGCTCAACCGTAAGTTAATGCCACATAATGTGCAGGAGAGCTGAACTCTGGAAAACAAAGAGTTAAACATGCTTTAATGCCTCACAGTACACCAGCTAAGTCATGTTGTTATTTCAATACCTGTTGTGAACCTCTTACATGACAATACACAACAGGTGAATAAGAGGATTTCCAATGCTTTTGGGTTGAGGCCCTGCATTAGTCTATCCCCCCATTTCTGCAGATCCCACCTGAGTTCCATCACCATTTATTTTGCTCCAGACTCCAGCCTCTACAGTCCCTTGTGACTCCAAAGAGGAATTCCATGCGGAGAACAGTCCGTGTAGCAGCTTGAACAGCCGAGAGGTCTCTGCTGACCAGGGGATAGTCTGTAGTGTTTACAATGTTGCCTGATCTTCCCCTGTCTTGTTCTTTGCATCGTCTTTGCACCAACTTGTCTCTTTTGTGTGTGATGTTACGTGCCTCTGCTGCTGCTCCAAGCAAGAACTTCATTGTGCCTGGACCTCTGTGGACAGGCGTGGGGAGGAGCAAATCAAACGCGCTGAAATGGGGATGTACTGAAGATGCGGCAGACTGTGAGTGTGGACGGGGCCTCCAGACTGTGGACCATCTCCTGAGCTGTGACGTGCTGCATGACACACGCACTGTAAAGGACCTTGCGGAGGCCAATGGCGTGGCACTAAAATGTGCTCACTATTGACAAACAGCTGTGTGATGACACGAATAAATAAATAACCGTGCATGTGACAATTGACAATGTGCTTTTGAGACCTGGACTACCTGTAGTTGGCATTGGAAGGCACTGGAAAAACATCGTCAATGTTGTCTCCACAAAACCCTTCAGTTTCACTGGAAGAATAGGTGAGCCAATGTCAGCCAGCACTTGTAGGCTGATACCTCCAGCACTGGGTCCCTAGTTTTGTCTAGTTGGCTATGCTGGACACCAGGCACGCTGTTCCAGACTTCATATTGGGAAGAGATTGTTAAGTGGAGAGAGAAAAAGACGCAAGAATGTGCTCAAAACTCTCGTGAAGAAGTGAAACGACCAGAAATGTGTTCCCAGCTCTGTGATAGGAGGAGATTGTGAAGTAAAATGAGAAAACAATTTAAGAATGTGCTCAAAACCTTCTTGAAGAAGTGCAACATCCGCACTGACTCCTGGGATCTTCTGGCCCGTCGCCAAACAGATGTAGAAGGGACACCAATGATTGCGATTGAGACCTGTGAAATCATACGTAGGGGTCAGAGAGAAGCCCTGCCCAGACCAGCCACTTCTTCATGTACCTGCAGCCACTTCCTGCCCCATGTGTGGAAGTGAAAACAAGACAACCTTAATTCAGAGGAACTGCCTGAGAATAATGGTTAGCATTTAAAGAAATAATTTCACTTGGCACAAAGACACATTCCTTTACGGCATGAAGCCAGAGCAGGAAAAGTGGATTATAGGACAAATTGAAAACATCAATAAATGTCATGCAATTCCTTATATCATGTCCATGTTCATAAGTCATAGGAGAAGAATTAGGCCATTCGGTCCATCGAGTCTACTCCGCCATTCAATCATGGCTGATCTATCTTTCCCTCTCAATCCCATTCTCCTGCCTTCTCTCCATAACCCTTGACACCTGTACTAATCAAGAATCGTCAATCTCTGCCTTAGAAATACCCAATGAGGGCCTCCACAGCTGTCTGTGGCAATGAATTCCACAGATTCACTACCCTTGACAATAGCAGTGTGTCAGAATGTTCAAGAGGCAGAAAAGCGAGAAGGATCTCAACCCAAACTGTCGTCCGTCCATTCCTTCCACGAATGCTGCCTGACCCATTGAGTTCCTCCAGTCCGATGTGTAGTCCTATTCTTCAAAACTCTATCCAGTCTGGAAAGGTTCCTGAAGACCAGACGATGGCAAATATGGTTTCATTATTACAGAGAGGAGGGTAACAGAAAAGAGAAAACCACCAAAGGGTTAACCTACATCAGTGGTGTTGAAAATAACTGGGAAACTATTATAAAGAATATGGCATCAAGACACTGAGGAAATTGTGATATGATTAAGAAACATGTGTAAGAAATGGAAAGCTATTGTCCATTGAAATCTATCAAATAGAGCATATGAAGGTTTTGATATTGGTTTATTATTGGTTTATTGGTTCATTGAATGGTGGTGCTGGCTCGAAGGGCCGAATGGCCTACTCCTGCACCTATTGTCTATTGTCTACTATTGTCATACGTACCAACATTAAAAACCTTGTTTTCGTGCTATCCAGTCAAATCATGCCCTTGATGAGTACAACCAAGTCCTGCACAAGTACAACACGAGGTGCAGAGAGAAATGCCAGAGTGATGTTACAACAAACTGTGGTGTTACCACAGAACATGTCTCAGTTTGGAGGAGGTGCAATTGAACCTCTGCCTCACATGAAAAGACTGTCGGGGTCCTTGGACGGAGTCGAGGGGGGAGGTAAAGCAACAGGTGTTGCAGCTCCTGTGGTTGCAGGGAAATGTACCTGGGGAGTAGCACCTCCTCCAACCTCATCTACTGTATCCGCTGTTCCAGGTGTGGACTCCTGTATATCGGCAAGACCAAGCGCAGGCTCGGCGATCGTTTCGCTGAACACCTCCGCTCAGTCTGCCTAAACCTACCTGATCTCCCAGTTGCTCAACATGTTAACTCCCCCTCCCATTCCCAATCTGACCTTTCTGTCCTGGGCCACCTCCATTGTCAGAGTGAAGCCCAGTGCAAATTGGAGGAACAGCACCATATATTTTGCTTAGGCTACTCACACCCAAGCGGGATGAACATGGACTTCTCTAACTTCAAGTAACCCTTACTTTCCCTCTCTCTCCATCCCTCCTCTTCCCAGTTCTCTGACCATGCTGACTGTCTCTGATTACAATTATCTCTGTTTGCTTTGTTGTTACCATCTCCCAGCTAACAATGATCTAGTCTACATTTTCATTGATCTCAATCCCCTTTGTCTTGTTTTCACACCTTATACTTCCATATCTCTGTATCTCCCTCTCTCCTGACTCTCAATCTGAAGAAGGGTCTTGACCCGAAACATCACCCAGGTTAATTGGTCTCTGTAAATTGTCCCCAGAATGTTGGGGAAGATGTGAAAGTGGGATAAAACTAGAACATGAGGGGTGATTTTGTAGAGGTGTAGAAAATCATGAGAGGAATAGATTGGGTAGATGCAGAATAGGTGAATCAGGGATCAGAGGACATAGGTTCAAGGTGAAAGGGAAAAGATTTAATAGGAATCTGAGGGGTAACCTTTTTCACACAAAGGGTGGTGGGTGTATGGAACAGGCTGCCAGAGGAGGTAGTTGAGGCTCAGACTGTAGATTGTGCATGCTAGTTCACCTTCACTATATATATATAGCATCACATTCACTATGCATGCTGCACATTCCACACACGATCCAGTCCGGATCTTCACTCCCACCTTGACTATGTACGCTGCCGGTCGCTGCCTTCCAGGCGGACCGCGACCAGACTGTGAAGACGATAGCACTTATTGTTACCTCCGCTTCATATCATATCATATATATACAGCCGGAAACAGGCCTTTTCGGCCCACCAAGTCCGTGCCGCCCAGCGATCCCCGTACATTAACACTATCCTACACCCACTAGGGACAATTTTTACATTTACCCAGCCAATTAACCTACATACCTTAAGTACAAATAAAACTATGAGTTGCAACTCTTGTGTATTGGCATGAAAACACAACACAGACTATCCCAACATTTAAGAAACAGTTAGACAGGTACATGGATAGGACAGGTTTGGAGGGATATGGACCAATTGCGGGAAGGTGGGACTAGTGTAGCTGGGACATGTTGGCCAGTGAGGGAAAGTTGGGCCAAAGGGCCTGTTTCTACTCTGTATCACTCTATGACTCTATAACTGGTGTGAATGTGTCGGCATGGACTCAGTGTTTCTATGCTGTAACTTTCAAAAAGGTTGTCCTTTCAAATCTTCCCTTCCCAGCGTACACTCTCCAGATCACCAATGGTCGGCATGGGCTTGGTGGACAGTCGGGCCTATTTCCATGCTGTATCTCAGAGAAACTAAATTTTCTCAACTATTTTTTGGGTGACGCTGGCTTGGGAGAGGTTGCTGACGTAGGTTTGCTTATCTGCCAGTGGAACAGAAGGAACTTGTGGAGACAGCAGTGGTGGTGCCTCCTCAGTACCTTGAAGTGATCGCTGTTGATAGGTTTGAGTTTAGTTTATTGTCACGTGTACCGAGGTACAGTGAAAAGCTTTTGCTGCGTGCTAACCAGTCAGCGGAAAGACAATACATGATTACAATCGAGCCATTTACAGTGTGCAGATACACGATAAAGGGAATAATGTGAATAACGTTTAGTGCGAGATAAAGTCCAGTAAAGTCAGACCAAAGATAGTCCAAGGGTCTCCAATGAGGAAGATAGTAGCTCAGGACTGCTCTCTGGTTGTTGGTATCATATCATCATATCATATATATACAGCCGGAAACAGGCCTTTTCGGCCCTCCAAGTCCGTGCCGCCCAGCGATCCCTGTACATTAACACTATCCTACACCCACTAGGGACAATTTTTACATTTACCCAGCCAATTAACCTACATACCTGTACGTCTTTGGAGTGTGGGAGGAAACCGAAGATCTCGGAGAAAACCCACGCAGGTCACGGGGAGAACGTACAAACTCCTTACAGTGCAGCACCCATAGTCAGGATCGAACCTGAGTCTCCGGCGCTGCATTCGCTGTAAAGCAGCAACTCTACCGCTGCGCTACCGTGGTAGGATGGTTCAGTTCAGAAGATGGTTCAAGTGTCAGGATAGAGGGCATAATGCAACACTGTTGTCCATTGAATCATGAACATTGAGTCCTTATCCTCAAATACTCCTGTCCTCAGCTAACAAAAGGCCACGTAGCTGTGAATTCCATCTTCAACATTAGGTCATGTCATAAGTGATAGGAGCAGAATTAGGCCATTCGGCTCATCAAGTCTACTCCCCCATTCATTCATGGCTGATCTATCTCTCCCTTCCTCCTAACCCCATTCTCCTGCCTTCTCCCCATAACCGCTGACACCCGCACTAACCAAGAATCTATCTATCTCTGCCTAACATTTGCTTTTGCAGAAATGTGACTTGTGACAGATGGGGAATGGGTCTCATTTTCCAAGCCACAGAGATACACAACTCTGGACCAGCTGTGAATTGGAGAAGGTTCTCGGCACACAACTAAAGCTCACTAGGTAAAGAAGGAACCTCCAAGAACTTTCCCTGATACAGTAACGTGTACCAATGTATAACGTCAAATCATACTATCCACGAGGACAACCAAGCACTCCACAAGTACAACAGGTGGAGCAAAGAGAAAAATGCCAGTGAAGAATGTGGTGTTACAACATACTCGCATTGCAGTTCCACTGAAAATGGCCACGGATCGCAATGAGGTAGGTTGGAAGATCACGACTACACCTTAAGGAATTGTTCAGTGTTGGAGCATGTGAGATATGTAGGGTAATGTAGAGAGAAGTACTGCCCTTCCTCCTCTTGTACTTTCAGATGGTACATGGTGTGGGCACATGGGAGGTGGTGTAAGGAACCTCAATCAGATGCTTACTGAATCCTGGAGATATACACATACATATATAACAATGTGCAGGTGGAGATAGGGTAGGTTGGCGTGCAGGCACTGGTTTAGTTTAGTTTAGGTTGGAGATACAGCACAGAAACTCTCCAGGGCTAAATCACTTGTCTTCCAATTTCTGGTGCAAATCTTAAGTATATACTGTATATATTAATAGCATCATTTGCATTACTTGGCAAACTGGATAGCATGGACAGTGGGAAGAAACTGTCCCTGAACCTAGAGGAACCCTGTATGTGTTTCCAAACTTCTGTATCTCCTGCCTGATGGGAGAGGGGGGAAGACAGAGTGATCGGGATGAGACTGGCCCTTGGTTAGGCTGACGGCCTTGCGGCAGCAGCGTGAAGTGTAGGTGGAGTCAGTCCATGGAAGGGAGGCTGATTTGTGTGATGGGCTGGGCTACGTCCACAGCTATCCGGCCCACTACAGTGGTGTCATCTGCAAACTGAATTGGATTGGGGTTTGGCTGCACAGTCGTGAATGTACAAGGATTAATGTAAGGGGCTGAGAACGCATCCTTGCGAGGGGCCAGTGTTAAGAATGATCACGGAGGATAATTTGTCACCTAACCTCACCGACTGTGTTCTGTGGATCGGAATGTCGAGGATCCAGTTGCAGATGGGAGTGCTGACTCCAAGTTCCATGAGTTTGCAGATGAGCTTGGATGGGATGAAGGTATTGAAAGCAGAGCTGTAGTCTAGGAAGAGTCTCATGTCGGTGTCCTTGTGCAAGTGTTCCAGGGAGGAGAGGGCCAAGGAGATGGCATCAGCCATGGACCTGGTGTGGCAGTAGGTGAGCTACAGCGGATCACGGCAGCTTGCTAGACTGGAGCTAATGTGTTCCACAACCAGCCTCTCCAAGCGATTCATGATGGTGAATGTCAGGGCTACTGGACGGTAGTCATTAAGGCATGAGATCTTATGGAGCAGTCCACTGACACGTCATCCATTTCCACAGACAAACAACTGAACAACTTTCTGTATCGGATCTTCCGGCTTCACTTTCTGTTTGTAGGCCGGGAGCAGAAGCACAGCTAGATGATCAGAATTCCGGAAATGTGGCGGGAAAATGGAGCGGTAGGTGTTTTTATGAATGTGTAGCAGAGGTTGAGGGTGTTCTAGCCCTTGGTGGAACACAAGATGCACTGATAATAATAATATCTCGGTAGTACGCTTTTGAGGTTGGCTTGATTAAAGTCTCCGGCTGCAATGACCTAGGCTTTGGGCTGTTTTGTCTCAAGGCTATTGGCAGCAGAGTATGGTTCATTCAGAGGAAGTTTGATGTTTGCACGGAGGGGGAGGGGGGGGGGATGCAGATTGCTGTCAGTATAGCTGAGGTTATTTCCCATGGCAGGTAGTTGAGACAGCACTTCACTGTTAAATAGTCCAGGTCCCGGGAGCATGAGCTCGTAATGACCGCCACGTCTGAACACCATGAGGTGTTGATTAGGAACCAGAGGCTCCACCTCCAACCTTGCCCGAAGATGCCATGTGGTTCCATGAGGGAGACGCCCTCGGGCTGAACGGCACAGTCAGGTGTGTCAGGGTAAGCCGTGTCTCCGTGAAACGGTCCACACAGTCGTCTCGCACCGCTAGAGGCAGGTAACACGTTCCCAATGTTGGGGGACTCCCGAACCAGGGGCCACAGTTTAAGAGTAAGGGGTAGGCCATTTAGAATGGAGATGAGGAAGAACGTTTTCACTCAGAGTTGTGAATCTGTGGAATTCTCTGCCTCAGGAGGCAGTGGAGGCCAATTCTCTGGATGCTTTCAAGTGAGAGTTAGATAGAGCTCTTAAAGATAGCGGAGTCAAGGGATATGGGGAGAAGGCAAGAACGGTGTACTAATTGTGCATGATCAGCCATGGTCATGGTGAATGGTGGTGCTGGCTCGAACGGCCGAATGGCATACACCTGCACCTATTGTCTATTCTCCATTCTCTAAGATTGGTTCCTCTGACTTTAAGTTCTGCCTTTCATTGAGTTTTGATCTTCAAACGCTTGTTTCCTCAGTCGACCAACAGCCATGCTGTGGTGCATTCCATCTTCGACATCTGCCTTCGACATCAGAGATGTGACTTGTGAAATATGAGCAATGAACCACTATTTCCAGACAACAGAGATACGCAACTCTGGACCAGCTGAGAATTGGAGATTGTAGGCACAAAATGCTGGAGTGGCTCAACAGGACAGGCAGCATTGCTGGAGAGAAGGAATGAAAAGATCTAATACTGAATAAGGAAAGGGCAAATTGGAGAAGGCTGGAGGCACACGAATAAATGTGTGACTTGTGCCCTCTGGATTATGAAGGCTCTTCTGAGACATTTGCCCCTGCAACGCTAAAGGGTCTGTTCAATGTTAGAGCCCGTGAGATGTGCAGGGTAATGTAGAGAGAAGCACTGCCCTTCAGATGGTACCTGGTGTGGCATCTGGGAGGTGGTATGAGGAACCTCTATCAGATGCTTACTGAATCCTGCAGATAAACACATACATATATAACAATGTGCAGGTGGAGGTAGCGTAGGTTAGGGTTCAGACACTGGTTTAGTTTAGTTTGGAGATACAGCACGGAAACAGGCCCTTCAGCCTGCCGAGTCCATGCTGACCAACGACCCCATGCACTGGTACTATCCTACACACTGGGGACAATTTACAATTTTATTTTACAAATGCCAGTTGACCTACAAACCTGTACATCTTTAGAATGTGGAAGGAAACCGGAGCACCCGGATAAACCCATTCAGGTCACAGGGAGAACATACAAACTCTGCACAGTCAGTACCCGTGGTCAGGATCAGACCCAGGACCCAGGTGCTGTGAGGCAGCAACTCTACACTTCCTCTGTAAGTGCCACCTTGCAGCACTCTTTATTACCTACACATGTCATCATTTACAAGATGTGCCATGTACCAAAAACAATCTTACTTACAAAGAGTCAGACTCGGTAGTGCTGTCATTTTTAAACCTGCAACAAGCAATGTAAAGTTAATATATGCGAGGTAAACCCTTACAAATTACATTCACAACTAAGGTCATGCACCACACTAATCATCAGTGATGCCGCCCGCAGAAGACAGGTTATATGTTCTGGCTTCAGTAAGTGGCCTGTCCATCTCATGACTGTGGCAGGATGTACATCGTCCAAAAATAACCTTTCAAATTTAAAACGCCGAAAAAACTCCCCAACCTTTCCAGCTCCAGGTCTGGAGTTAATGGACACATTCTCACATCTGATAGATGGACACAAAATGCTGGAATAACTCAGCGGGACAGGCAGCATCTCTGAATAAAATGAATCGGTCATAATTCGGGTCAAGACCCTTCTTACTGAAGAGGGTCTGAAGAAGGGTCTCGACATCAAACGTCACCATTCCTTCTATCCAGAGATGTTCCCTGTGCAACACGGGTAAGTTACTCCAGCATTTTGTATATATATTTATATATAGATACTGATGAGCCAAAACATTATAACCTGATGAGCCAAAACATTATAACATGATGAGCCAAAACATTATGACCACCTGCCTAATATGCTGTTGGTCCTCCGTGTGCAGCCCCATAGGCAGCAGGGTGCGATGCACTGTGTATTGTGACACATTCCGACAGTGGTCCGAGGAGGGACAAACCACAAACCACAAACCGGCAACAGGGTGTTGGGCGCCCAAGGCTCATCGATGCGCGAGGGCAACGAAGGCTATCCCGTCTGGTCCGAACCGACAGAAGGTCGACTGTGGCACAAGTCATGGAAAATGTTAATGGTGACCATTAACATTTTCATTAACATTAATGTTAACATTTTCATTTCATTAACCTTTAACATTTTCCGTGACTTGTGCCACAGTCGACCTTCTGTCGGTTCAGACCAGACGGGATAGCCTTCGTTGCCCTCGCGCATCGATGAGCCTTGGGCGCCCAACACCCTGTTGCCGGTTTGTGGTTTGTCCCTCCTCGGACCACTGTCGGTAGGTACTCACCACTGCTGACCGGGAGCACCCCACAAGCCTTGCCGTTTCAGAGATGCTCTGACCCAGTCGTCTGGCCATAACAATTTGGCCCTTGTCAAAGTCGCTCAGGTCTTTACTCCTGCCCATTTCTCCTGCATCCAACACATCAACTTCAAGAACTGACTGTTCACTTGCTGCCTAATATATCCCACCCCTTGACAGGTGCCATTGTAACAAGATAATCAATGTTATTCACTTCGCCTGTCAGTGGTCATAATGTTTTGGCTGATCGGTGTATATAACAATGTGCAGGTGGAGGTTGGGGTGCACACACAGGTTTAGTTGAGCTTAGTTTAGAGATACAGCACAGAAACAGAGTCTGTGCCAATGAACGATTGGAATCAGATTAAGGAACCTCAATGAGATGCTTACTGAATTCTGGAGTTACTGCACACACACACACACACACACACACAACAATGGGTGGAAGTAGGTTAGGTTGGGGTACAGACACAGGTACCAAAATAATAATAATAATAATAATAATAATAATATTCATTTATTGTCATTGCAACGAGTACAACGAAATTAAAAAATAGCCAATCCTGACGGTGCGTACAAACATATATGCAATAAATGCAAAAACAAATAAATACATAAATACAATTAAATACAATTAAAAGCAATCTTACTTACAAATAGTCAGACTCGGTAGTGTTGTCATTTTTTAATCTGCAACAAGTAAAGTTAATATATGAGAAGTATACCTTTACAAATTGCATTCACAACCGAGGTCAATCGCTGTACTAATCAACAGTGGTGGCACTGAAGGGTCCAGTAACTGCTCCAAGTCTCTCCTTTAGTTCAGTTTGGTTTAGTTTAGAGATACAGCGCGGAAACAGGCCCTTCAGCCCACCGGGTCCTCACTGTTTCAGGATGTACAAGGTCCAAAAATAAGCTTTTATTTTTTAAATCACCTTCAAGAAGATTCACCTGTAACAGTGAGGGGATTATTCACGGCAGGAAGCGTGCGATTTGCAGGAGAGTTTGGAGACGCTGTGGTTCCCATCTTCTGGTGCTTGGCCATTGAAAGCACAGCGATTAAACTGGGTCTACACAAGCCACTTCCTTTCTGGAGCACAGAAACAGGCCCTTCGGCCCACCAAGTCCGTGTCGACCAGCGATCCCTGTACATTTACACTATCCTACACACACATACACCAAGCCAATTAACCTACAAACCTGTACGTCTTTGGAGTGTGGGATGAAACTGAAGGTCTCGGAGAAAACCCACGCAGGTCACGGGGAGCACGTACAAACTCCGTACAGACAGCACCCGTAGTTAGGATCGAACCCGGGTCTCCGGCGCTGCAAGCACTGTAAATCAGCAATTCTACCGCTGCGCCACCGTGTCGCCCCATGTATTCCAATTAAAATTCAAGAGTCAAAGTTAGACAGCAGGGAAAAAACCCTTCAGCACAGCTTGTCCATGCCTACCAAGTTCACATTATGGCCTTGTCTCATTTGCCTGCATTTGCCCATATACCTTTAATCCTAATCCACATGTCTGTCCAAATGTCTTTTGAAAGTCATAATTTTATCCATTTTTAATGCTTCACTCCAGCTCACATAGAAACATAGAAACATAGAAAATAGGTGCAGGAGTAGGCCATTCGGCCCTTCGAGCCTGCACCGCCATTCAATATGATCATGGCTGATCATTCAGCTCAGTAGCCTGTACCTGCCTTCTCTCCATACCCCCTGATCCCTTTAGCAAAAAGGGCCACATCTAACTCCCTCTTAAATATAGCCAATGAACTGGCCTCAACTACCTTCTGTGGCAGAGAATTCCACAGACTCACCACTCTCTGTGTGAAGAAATGTTTTCTCATCTCGGTCCTAAAAGACTTCCCCCTTATCCTTAAGCTGTGACCCCTGGTTCTGGACTCCCCCAACATCGGGAACAATTTTCCCGCATCTAGCCTCTCCAACCCCTTAAGAATTTTATATGTTTCTATAAGATCCCCCCTCAGTCTTCTAAATTCCAGCGAGTACAAGCCCAGTCTATCTAGTCTTTCCTCATATGTAAGTCCCGCCATCCCAGGGATCAATCTGGTGAACCTTCTCTGTACTCCCTCTAAGGCAAGAACGTCTTTCCTCAGGTTAGGAGACCAAAACTGCACACAATACTCCAGGTGCGGTCTCACCAAGGCCCTGTACAACTGCAGCAGAACCTCCCTGCTCCTAAACTCAAATCCTCTTGCTATGAATGCCAACATACCATTCGCTTTCTTCACTGCCTGCTGCACCTGCATGCTTGCTTTCAATGACTGGTGCACCATGACACCCAGGTCACGTTGCATCTCCCCTTCTCCCAATCGGTCACCATTCAGGTAATACTCTGCTTTCCTGTTCTTGCCGCCAAAGTGGATAACCTCACATTTATCCACATTATATTGCATCTGCCATGCATTTGCCCACTCGCCTAATCTATCCAAGTCACTCTGCAGCCTCCTAGCATCCTCCTCGCAGCTAACACTGCCACCCAGCTTCGTGTCATCCGCAAACTTAGAGATGTTGCATTCAATTCCCTCGTCCAAATCATTAATATACACTGTAAATAACTGGGGTCCCAGCACTGAGCCTTGCGGTACCCCACTAGTCACTGCCTGCCATTCCGAAAAGGACCCGTTTATTCCTACTCTTTGCTTCCTGTCCGCCAACCAATTTTCTATCCACCTCAACACTGAACCCCCAATACCGTGTGCTTTAAGTTTGTACTTAAAGCACACGGTATTGCTCACTCCAGATATGGACGATCCTCGAAGTGAAAAGGTTGCCTCTGAAGTCTCTTGTAAATCTCTCCCCCTTCTCACCTTTAGCCTGTGCCCCTTGTTTTAGAATCCTCTACCCTGGGGACAGGACTGTGAGTCCGTGCCAACCTTATTCATGTCATTCATGATCGTACACATCTTATCAGGTCACTCCTCAGCCTCCTGCATTCAAAAGATACGGATCCTTGCCTTTGCAACCCGACCCTGTGGTTCAGGCCACAAGTCCTGGTAACACCCAGGTGTGAAGCTCTGCGCCACTCATTCAAACTCAATGCTTCAGGTCTCTTCAGTTTAGTATATCGTCACGTGTACAGGGAAAAGCTTTTGTTGCGTGCTAACCACGGCAGCGGAAAGACAACACACAAATACCCTCGAGAATGCATGCTAGGGTTCTGAGAGATTGTGGAGGCATTGACAGTGATATTTCAAGAATCACTGGAGTCAGGAGTGTTTCCAGATGATTGGGAAATTGCCAATATTACCCCGCTGCACAAGAAGGGAGCAAGGAAGAACAGACTCTCGCACTAGTGGAAACATCAGATAGATAATTGTAGTTACAATCAGGCTTAGCCCCCAGCATTACACCTGTGGGTACATGCTAACACAACAAACAGTACTAACCATAACCTAATACTACAATTATCACCGGGAATTAGCCCCCAGCATTACACCTGTGGGTACATGCTAACACAACAAACAGTACTAACCATAACCTAATACTACAATTATCACCGGGAAGCAGCCAGTGAGATCTCCAGCAGGACCTGACATGCACTCAGCATTTACCAGTGGGTGTCGGCTTAATCCACGACACACCTGAAGGCAACGAGTCGATGAACGGATTGTGCTGATAATCCGCTCAGAGGCCACTGCACAGTGAGTGATGCAGGCATTACAGCCGCTAACTCACAGCTCCTGTGATCCAGGTGCGATCCTGACCCCCCAGTGCTGTCTATGTGGTGTTGGCACGTTCTCACTGTGGCCACGTGGGCTTCCCCCAGCTGCTCGTTTCCTCCCACATACTGGTAGTTTAATTAAACACTGTGACATGAGAATCATGTGGTGTTAATGGACACGGGACAGAGAACAGAAATAAATGGGACCGATGGGATTACTCTGAGAGCCGGCGTAGACTCCATGGGCCAAGTGACCTCTTTCACATAGAGTCATACAGGCACAGAGCATGGAAACAGAGATGCAGCTGAATCAATCAATGACCAGCAATCCAACACACACGTACACTAATCCTGCATTATCTGTACACTGCGAATGGCTCAGTTGTAATCACGTATTGCCTTTCCGCTGACTAGTGAACACGCAGCAAAAGCCTTTCACTCAACCTCGGTACACGTGGCCAAAAACTGGACTCAAACTCATTTTGTTTAGTTCAGTTTAGAGATACAGCGTGCAGATGCAATAATGTAGATAAATGTGAGGTTATCTACTTTGGCGGCAAAAACAAGGAGGCAGATTATTATCTCAATGGTGTCAGGTTAGGTAAGGGGGAAGTGCAGCAAGACCTTAGTGTCCTTGTACACCTGTCACTTAAAGTTGGCGTGCAGGTACAGGAGGCAGTGAAGAAAGCTGATGGCATGTTGGCCTTCATAACGAGAGGATTTGAGTATAGGAGTAAAGATGTTCTTTTGCAGTTGTATAGGGCCCTGGTGAGACCACATCTGGAGCATTGTGTACAGTTTTGGTCTCCTAATTTGAGGAAGGACATCCTTGTAATAGGTTCACGAGATTGATCCCTGGGATGGCGGGACTGTCATATGAGGAAAGATTGAAAAGACTAGGCTTGTATTTACTGCAGTTTAGAAGGATGAGAGGGGATCTTATAGAGATATGTAAAATTATAAAAGGACTGGACAAGCTAGATTCAGGAAAAATGTTCCCAATGTTGGGGGAGTCCAGAACCAGGGGCCACAGTGTTAGAATAAAGAGGAGGCCATTTAAAACTGAGGTGAGATGGAACTTTTTCACCCAGAGAGTTGTAAATGTGTGGAATTCTCTGCCACAGAGGGCAGTGGAGGCCAAATCACTGGATGAATTTAAGCGAGAGTTAGATAGAGCTCTAGGGGCTAGTGGAATCAAGGGATATGGGGAGAAGTTGAGCACAGGTTATTGATTGTGGATGATCAGCCATGATCACAATGAATGGCGGTGCTGATTTGAAGGCCTGAATGGCCTCCTCCTGCACCTATTTTCTATGTTTCTATGTTTCTATGTAGGAGGTTTCGGAGTGAGCCACAGTGAATACTCAGTGGGCTGGGAATGGCCATATGTTTGCTGTCGTTTTTTTGCAAGACTGAAGTAAACTGTGGGGGTATAAAATGGGCTAGGTTCGGGCAGCGCGGTGGCCCAGTGGTGGAGTTGCTGTCTTAAAGCGCCAGAGACCTGAGTTCAATTTCTGTACGGAGTTTGAACATTCTACCTGTGACCGCGTGGAATTTCTCCGAGTTTTCTCGTTTTCTCCCTAATCCCAAGGACATGCAGGGTTGTATTTTAATTGGCTTTGGTAAATTGTGCCTATTGTGTAAAATAAAACCCGTCTATGTGGTGGATAGGATAGAAGATAGATAGGATCGATAGGTAGGATCGAACCAATGTATGGATGATTGTTGGTTGGCAAGTGGACCGAAAGGGCTGTTTGCACGCTGGATCACCAATGCGCCCACGATTTCTAGAGCCACCTCCTTGAGGACCCTGGGATACAGACCATCAGGCCCCGGAGATTTATCAACCTTCAGTCCCATCAGTCTACCCAATACTATTTCTCACCGAATGCAAATTTCTTTCAGTTCCTATACCCCCCTAGATCCTCTGTCCTCTGGTACATCTGGGAGATTGTTTGTGTCTTCCTTAGTGAAGACAGATCCGAAGTACCTGTTCAACTCTTCTGCCATTTCCTTGTTACCCGTAATAATTTCATCCGTTTCTGCCTTCAAGGGACCCACATTTGACTTTGCTACTCTTTTTCTCTTAACATATATAAGAAGCTTCTACTATCCTTCTTTATATTCTTGGCCAGCTTCCCCTCGTACTTCATCTTTTCAGCCCGTATTGCCCGTTTTGTTACATTCTGTTGTCCTTTGAAAGTTTCCCACTCCTCTGGCTTCCCGCTACTCTTTGCTGTGTTCTACATCTTTTCTTTTAGTTTTATTCCATCCCTAACTTCCCTTGTCAGCCACGGTTGCCTCCTACTCACCTTAGAATCTTTCTTCCGCTTTGGAATGAAATGATCCTGCGTCTTCCGGATTATGCCCAGAAATTCCTGCCATTGCTGTTCCACCGTCATTCCTGCTAGGATCCCTTTCTAGTCGACCTTGGCCAGCTCCCCTCTCATGCCTTCATAGTCCCCTTTGTTCAACTGCAACACTGACATTCCTGGTTTAACCTTCTCCCTCTCAAATTGAAGATTAAAACTAATCATATTATGGTCACTATCTTCAAACGGTTCTTTTACCTCGAGTTCCCTTATTAAATTTGGTTCATTGGACAACATTAAATCCAGAATTGCCTTTTCTCTGGTAGGCTCCAGTACAAGCTGCTCTAAGAATCCATCTCAGAGGCACTCTACAAACTCCCTTTCTTGGGGTCCAGAACCAACCTGATTTTCCCAGTCTACCTGCATATTGAAATCCCCCATCACCACAGTGGCATTACCTTTGTTACATGCCAGCTTTAACTTCTGCTGCATCTTACACCCAACATCCGGGCTACTATTTGGGGGTCTGTAGATAACTCCAATTAGTGTCTTCTTACCTTTACAATTCCTCAACTCAATCCACAGTGACTCTACCTCGTCAGTCTCTATGTTACTCCTCGAAAGGGACTGAATTTTGTCCCTCACCAGCAGAGCTGCCCCACCGCCTCTGCCCACCTGCCTGTCCTTTCTATAGGATGTATAACCCTGAATGTTAAGTTCCCAGGCCCGATCCTCCTGCAGCCACGTCTCTGTAATCCCCACAATGTCATATCTACCAACCTCTAACTGAGCCCCAAGCTCATCTACTTTACTTCTTATACTTTGTGCATTCATAGACAATACTTTTAATTCTTTACTCATCTCACCCTTCACACCGATCCCTATTACACTTGGCTATTCTCTCCTATCCCTTTGTCAGCTTTCTTTCCCGTTAATTCCGGGGTCATTAACTATCCCTTTATTCTTTTTCCTTTTAACTCCATCCTTGACTATCCCATTTGACCCCCCCCCCCCCTATTTAGTTTAAAACCACCCGTGTAGCAGTGGCAAACCTGCCTGCCAGAATGCTGGTCCCCCGCCTGTTAAGGTGCAGTCCGTCCCTTTTGTACAATTCCCCCTTTCCCCAAAACAGATCCCAGTGGTCTAAGAATCTAAATCCCTGCCCCAAGCACCAGTTCCTCAGCCACACATTCAGGTCCTGTATCTCCCTGTTCCTGCTCTCACCGGCACGAGGAACTGGAAGCAAACCGGAGTTAACCACCCTGGAGGTCCTGCTTTTCAGCATTTTTCCGAGCTCTCTAAAGTCACGCTGCAGAATATTCATCCTCTTCTTTCCGACGTCGTTTGTGCCGACATGCACGACCACTTCCGGCTGTTCACCCTTGAGGATTTTCTGCACTCTGTCCGTGACATCCTGGATCCTGGCACCAGGGAGGCAGCACAATATCCTCAAATCCCGCCTGTTGCCGCAGAAACCCCTGTCCGTACCTCTCACAATGGAGTCCCCTACTACCACGGCGTTGTCTGACGTCGGCCTCTTTGGTTTTGGCTCAACAGCACGTTTTGCTTTGCAAACCAGTCTGCCACTCAGTGTGGTAACGTCTTCTGTCCCGACAGCTTCCAAGTGGGTGAACCTGTTCTCAAGAGGCACAACACCTGGGGACCCTTGTACTCCAAGTTTCCTTCCCTTTCTCACCATCATCCTCCTTCTCTCGTCCAGTACCTTCTAGTACGCACATGTAATGTGCCTCTCAATTAAAAGAAAGCTCAGCTTCCACATGTCCAGCTGGTCACAGGAGATCAAAGGTAAAGCAGTGCAGAGGCACTCTGAGTGAGAAAGACGTCAATGGGTGCACAGAAAGAGTCTTGCTCCTTCACAGAATGGTGAGGCAGCTCACGTGTGGGATTTTCAACACTGCCTCAAATTTATTTATTATCCAAAAGTAAACTTTATTCGTTAAAAAACTTTTCTCATACAATTTCTCATACCAAAATGGTGGCGCTGCCATAGCAGCTGCGGCTTACCTGCGGTCCGTTTGTCTTTGTGTTTTTTGGGGTTTTTTGGTCTTAATTGTAGCTGTGATATCGTGTTTTTGTGTTTGTGTACTATGTGTGTGTGTGGGGGGGGAGGGGGGGGGGACTGTAAAATTGTAAATTTGTCCCTTCCGAACGGAGACCCGACCTTTGTTTTCTGGGTGTTGTCTCCGTTCCTGCTGCGGCCTACCATCGGCCCAACTCCTGGAGCTGGCGGCCTCCAGGGCTCTGGTTCGCAGAGCCCATGGATCGGACTTACCATCAGCGGAGCCGGCCGTCCTCGGAGGCTGCGGGAGCGGCTGCGACTGGCCTTAGGCTCGGGCCGCGTGGATGCCGACATCGGGAGCTCCGGCAGCGGCAGCGTGTTCGCCCGCCCCGGATCGCGGGACTTGGGTCGGCTCGCTACGGACCCTTCACCGTCCGGCGCGGCCTGGAACGTGGCAACGACAACAGCCTGACCGCGGTAGAAGACGGCAGGGGAAGAGAAAATACATTGTGGCCTTCCATCACAGTGAGGAGGGGACTGGAGGAGACTCACTGTGATGCATGTTTCTTTTTTTGGGGGGGTTTTGTGTTGGTTGGGGTTGTGTAATTTGCTTATTTTATTGCTCTTATTGTTGGACTGTGGGTGACGAAATTACAAATAAAGATATCCTGAATCCTGAATCCTGAATTAGAATTCCAAGCTACAGTGCAAGGCTTTCTTTACATTCATCGTGCAGTTCAGTCTTTGTATTGACAGTGACACCAGTTCTATACGTTGTGTCCGGGTACACAGCACTGTTGCCACTTGTACTGATGCACCTTTCAAGGGTTTGAGAAGTTTCTACCTAGGGCTTAGCCCCTCAGTGAACAGTGGCTGAAAGACTCCAGTCTGCAGCCCTGGCTCACAGTGCAAAGAACACAGCCCTTCAGCCCACCAAGTCTGTGCTGAACAGAACACGATGCCAAAATAAATTACTCATCTGTCTGCACATGATCCATACCCTCCATTCCCTGCAGATCCACGTGCCTATCGAAAAGCCTCTGAAACATCACTTTTGTATCTGTTTCCAATAGGGTTGCCAACTTTTTCACTCCAAAATAAGGGACAAAAGGTGACACCACCGCCCTGCGCCCCACATGACCCCATCAATGGCGGCCGCCCGGGCCTCCGGGCCTACATTGTCAGGGCCTTCTGCGGGCCCCGGGCCTACAGTGTCCGGGCCTACAATGTCCAGGCCTACAGTGGCGTGCCGGGCCTACAGTGTCCAGGCCTACAGTGTCCAGGCCTACAATGTCCAGGTCTACAGTGGCGTCCCGGGCCTACAGTGTCCGGGCCTACAGTGTCCGGGCCTACAGTGTCCGGGCCTACAGTGTCCGGGCCTACAGTGTCCAGGCCTACAGTGTCCAGGCCTACTACACCCTCTAGTCTTTGACATTTCCAGCCTGGGATAAAGGGTCTGACTGTCGATCTATTTCTCTCATCATTTTATATGCTTCCATCATGTGTCCCCTCAACCTCTGGCCTTCTATGGAAAATGATCCAGGTTTGCAGCTAATGCCCCCTAGTTCAGGCAACATACTACACCCTCTCCAAAGCCTCCAAATCCTGAAATGGGAGATGACAAAAAAATATTTTACTCACGGTGGTATCGCGAAGTACTCATAGAACTTCTGCCGTTGAAGGGAATGCCTGAAATTCAATCAACATCGGTTAACATCTGTAAGAGATATTGCTCTGGAAAGTAACATGTCAAAAAACATTCATACATCAGTATTCAATGCACGCTCTTTTGAATCTTGCCAGTCTTTAATGCCCGTGACTGGATGCACAACCTGAGTTTTCAAAAGAAGCTGAGATGGGAAAGAAAATCAAAAGAAAAACTGAAACCAAAATCGTGCAAAAAATGCTGGAAAAAGGCAACATGTCAGGCAATGTAGGAAGGATCTGCTGATGCTGGTTTACACCAAAGATAGACACACAAAACTGGAGTAATTCAGCGGGGCAGGCAGCATCTCTGGAGAGAAGGAACGGGTGACGTTTCGGGTCGAGACCCTTCTTCAGTCTGAAGAATGGTCTGGACCTGAAACACCACCCATTCCTTCTCCAGCATTTTGTGTCTATCTTCGATTGTAATCATGCATTGCCTTTCTGCTGACACGATAGCACGCAACAAAAGCTTTTCACTGTACCTCGGTACACGTGACAATAAACTAACCGACTTGAGTCTGAAGACGGGTCTAGATCCGAAATGTCACCCATTCCTTCTCTCCGTTACTCAAGCATTTTGTTTCTATCAACAAGTCTGACAACAACTGTGGCGAGAGGAACAGTGTTAACGTTTAAGGTCAATAATTCAACGATTCACAGAATCAATGATCAATGAATTACCTTCATCAGAACTGCAAAGATTCCGCTGAGGGATCTTTAACCTGAAATGATACCTCTGTCTCACCCACCACACATGCTGCCTGACCTGCTGAGTGCTTCCAGCATTTTCTGTTTCTCTTTGAGATTTGAAAGTCCCCATCTGAATGAAGTGTTAGCGGAACATTGACTGCAGGTTAGCCCTAGCTAGGGCTCAGTGCCACATAAGCAAGTGTGAGTACATCAAAGAAGTGAGTGTAATATGTGGTACGCTTTGATCAAATCAGTTTTTCCAAAGGTAAGGAGTGGGAAGTTGAAACAACATCTCCACAGCACTGTCTGACAATGAAGGAGGAAAGGATTAAGAGGTTCCCGTTCCGAAAGCATCAGGTTCCCTCTGATATCATTGACCAGTCAGAAGCTGAGCGGACGACCACCTACAGTGGAGGCCAGAGAATATGGTTTGTGAAGGAGCTTCCACTAAAACGAAATATCCCCAGTCGGAAAAAGCAGCAGAGAAGTTGGTGGAGACGCTGATGCCTGGGTGATAAAAGACAATAACTGCAGATGCTGGTACAAATCAAAGGTATTTATTCACAAAATGCTGGAGTAACTCAGCAGGTCAGGCACCATCTCAGGAGAGAAGGAATGGGTGACGTTTCGGGTCGAGATCCTTCTTCAGACTGATGTCAGGGGGCGGGACAAAGGAAAGATGTAGGTGGAGACAGGAAGATAGAGGGAGATCTGGGAAGGGGGAGGGGAAGAAAGGGACAGAGGAACTATCTAAAGTTGGAGAGGTCGATGTTCATACCACTGGGCTGCAAGCTGCCCAAGCGAAATATGAGGTGCTGTTACTCCAATTTCCGGTGGGCCTCACTATGGTACTGGAGGAGGCCCATGACAGAAAGGTCAGACTGGGAATGGGAGGGGGAGTTGAAGTGCTCAGCCACCGGGAGACCAGTTTGGCCAACGCGGACCGAGCGCAGGTGTTGAGCGAAGTGATCGCCGAGCCTGCGCTTGGTTTCGTCGATGTAAATAAGTTGACATTTGGAGCAGCGGATGCAATAGATGAGTATGGGTGAGATCAGTCTGCTGGTGGCACCCAGCAAGTCAAAAAGGAGAACTTTAGAAACAAGGACCGCAGATGCTGGTTTACAAAAGAAGACACAAAATGCTGGAGTAACTCAACGGGTTAGGCGGCATCTCTGGAGAACGTAGATAGATGACGTTGTGGGTTGGGACTCTTCTTCAGACTGCTGAAGGCAGACATGGTGGCGCAGCGGTAGAGTTGCTGCCTTACAGCGAATGCAGCACCATGGACCCGGGTTCAATCCCGACTACGGGCGATGTCTGTACAGAGTTTGTACGTTCTCCCCATGACCTGCGTGGGTTTTCTCCGAGATCTTTGGTTTCCTCCCACACTCCAAAAACGTACTGGTTTGTAGGTTGATTGGCTGGGTAAATGTAAAAATTGTCCCTAGTGGGTGTAGGATAGTGTTAATGTTCAGGGATCACTGGTCGGTGGAGACCCGGTGGGCCGAAGGGCCTGTTTCCGCGCTGCATCTCTAAACTTCATGAAAGTGGGGATACCTTGATGATATTTTGCAGTGGAGTGCTAAAATGGAGATACATGAGAGTGAAGATGCTGGAATCTTGGACTGCTGAGTTTAACCCACTCAGTTCCTCCAATAGTGTATCTACTGCTCAAACACCCAGCATCTGTAGCCTCTTGTGTCTCGTAGGATCAGTCCAAATGGACTCCAGGAATAGAGACAGTGATGGAAACAATGTGAATGATTCAGAATTGGACACAGGGAGTGAAGGACATTGGTGACAATGCCAGGTCTAAGCAGCAGGCAAGTGGTCAGAAAACAGAGAGATGTCCATGGAACATGGTGTCCACCATTCAGACTACCCACGAAACATGTCTGAACAGTGTACCTCATGGAACATCAGCTCAAGAACAGCTCAAGTAATGTCAGAACAGAAGGTGCTATTGACAGTCAAAGTGAAACCTGTTACTGCTGAGTTCATGCTAGGGCTAGGGTTCTAGGGTTCCAAATAAAGGAAACTCTGTGCTTTTTGTTGTTATCAACAGTTGGAATTGCAAGATATTTGCATGAAATGTTATATAAAACATATTCAAAGTTAGTGAGAAAATGTTCTGATAAAATGTTATAAGGTCACAATAATACAATAGTAATGGACCTGAACTGCAAATGAAATGCAAACACAAGAGACTGTGGATGCAGGAAACTGACATCGACCGGCCTCTGATTCAACACTCCCCTTCAACCGGCTCCATCTGCCCATCATCACCCACTTCATCTGTTTCCACCTATCACTTGCCCGTCATAGCCCCCTTCGTCTGTTTCCACCTATCACTTGTCTCACTCCTCCCTCTCACGTCTGTACACACATCTCACTCTTCCCTCTGCACCCTCAGTCGCTGATGCAGGGCCTTGACATGAAACATTGACCATCCTTTTCCCTCCGCAGATGCTGCCCGACCCACTGAGATTTTCCACCAGGTTTTTTTTTTGCGCCCGATGACATGTGTTTGAAGCCTACGTGATGAAGTGATAGATTGGGATGATTAAAACTTGAACATAAGTTCACGAGAAACACCTAAAGTAGTTCAGCTAACCCCCGTGATATTCATCCATCAGCTGACAACCTCAGCAGCACTTTTCTCTACTAAATCGATATCCATCGATTCCTCTCCCTGAACACCTATCGAAGTTGAGTTTATTGTCATGTGCACAAGTATGGTGAGGGAAAACAAACTGCAGATGCTGGTTTAAATCGAAGGTAGACACAAAATGCTGGAGTAATTCAGCGGGTCAGGCAGCATCTCGGGAGAGAAGGAGTGGGTGACGTTTCGGGTCGAGACCCTTCTTTAGACTGAACAAGGTCTTCCCACCGAGTTTGCACCGACCAGCGATTTCCGCACACTAACACTACCCCACGCACGCCGGGGAGCATTTTTCTTCAGTCTAATGAAGAGTCTCGACCCGAAACGTCACGCATTCCTTCTCCCCAGAGATGCTGCCTGTCCCGCTGAGTTACTCCAGCACTTTGTGTATGTCCAAGTACGGTGACGTGCAAGTACAATGAGAATGTTGCTTGCAGCAACGTCACAGGCACAGAGACTAAGTAGCACACAAACATAAATTATACAGGAAATCACGTTTAAAATGTCTAAAACAAAGAAAACGACGCAACAAAAAAACCAAGCCATCAGTGCAAAACACAATGAGAACAATAGAGACAACTCCATGGCAGGGCATGAGTAAGTAATCCTTAGTGTCACTGTAAGTTGCAGAGATTGTGTCGGTTGGTTTGAAGGACTGACGGTTGTAGGAAAGTAATTTAGTTTAGTTTAGTTTAGAGATACAGAGCGGAAACAGGCCCTTCGGCCCACCGAGTCCGCGCCGACCAGCGATCCCCGCACATTAACACTATCCTACACGCACTCGGGACAATGTTTACATTTGTACAAAGCCAATTAACCTACGAACCTTTACGCCTTTGGAGTGTGGGAGGAAACCGAAGGTCTCAGAGAAAACCCACGCAGGTCACGGGGAGAACATACAAACTCCGTACAGACAGCGCCCGTAGTCAGGATCGAACCCGGGACGCTGGCGCTGTGAGTCAGTAGCTCTACTACCGCTATGCTACCATGCCGCTCTAAAGTGCTTATTCCTAAACCTGGCGGTGTGGGACTTCAGACTTCTGTACCACCTGCCCGATGGTAGGAGTGAGAAGAGCGAACATAAACATAACATATATACATCATGCATAAATTCTGCAAGACAGTGAAAACAAAAGAGACTGTCAAAACAAATCAAAGCACAATCACATCTGCATCGTGCCTGTTATGGGAATAGCGCACCCGGTGGTGCAGTACCGGGGATATATTACCCTTGAGGCAGTAGCCAAGGAGATCCTGAATTAAAATGGCTGAGCCCAAGACTCGAGTGTAAAGCCTCTGTTAATTAGTTGTGTAGCTGTAATGTAGCAGGTTACAGAAAGGAAACACACTAACAAAACATGGTGTCAGATCGGGGCCTGTTTCAGGATTAGTCGAGAGGACGACAGCAGATGACGTTTGTGAGGACTACCGAGAGACGACTGTGCGGCCTACAGTGTTTCCATCGATAGAGGGGCGGATTTATCAGGAACATGGAGCAGCTAAAGTCCCCTAGGCAACTGAATTTTGAGGCAAGGGACCTGCCAATGGAGTGGAGACAATGGAGGGAGGAGTTTGAGCTCTATGTTGATTTGAGCATGGAAGGGAAGGATGACAAGACAATGAGGAAACTGCTCATGTACCTAGTTGGACCGCAAGGGAGAGAGCTCTACCAAACGCTCGAGACACGGACGCCAGAGGGCAACGCTACAAGAGGTTACGCTAGCGCAGGCTCTCGATGCTTTCGAACAGCATTGTCAACCCGTGAGGAACGAGACCGTCGACAGGTATAGATTCTTTATGAGGAGCCAAGAGAGAGGGGAGACTTTTGATTCGTTTTTAATAGAACTGAAGCTCTTGGCAGCTCATTGCGGTTTCAGAGAGGTGAAAGATTCACTGATACGTGATAGAATAATATGCGGCATAAGGGATGACATGCTGCGGGAAAGACTTCTCCGAGAAACCTCACTTGACTTAGAAAAGTGTGTGAAGGCATGCCAGGCTTCGGTGCTGGCCAAGGCCAGAGTTGATGTCCTGGTAGGGGACCAGCAACAAGATGTCTGTGCAGTGAGGCAGGAGGGGAAACGATACCAGCCAACCATAGAGTGCAAATACTGTGGATACAAACATGAGAGAGAGAAGGAGAAATGTCCGGCATATGGCAGGGAGTGCTTCAAATGCCATCAGAAAGATCATTTCGCCTCACAATGCATGGAAAAGCAGGGGCAGCAGAAGAAAGAAAAGAAAGGGAAAAAACCTGTGCATGCAGTGGTGGAAGTGGAGAGTTCCAGTGATGAGGATGATGACAGTCAAGAGGTTGATGAAATTCACACAATGGAACTGCAACCAGAAGCAGTAAAAGCAGGAAGGGTGCACAGGGTTGAGGAGACTCAATTCCCAAAGAAAATCTTTGCGACCATGATGCTGAAAGGGAAGGAAGTAAAATTCCAGGTGGACAGTGGAGCCACATGTAACATCATTCCCAAGATGTATGCGAAGGATGTGGATGAAACCAAGCAAGTATTGTCCATGTACAACAATACAACAGTGGTGCTTCTTGGGAAAAGCAAGGTGAGACTGGTGAACCCGAAGAATGGAAGGAAATACAAAGTAGAGTTTGTAGTCCTGGAGGAAGACTGCATTCCAATCCTGGGAAACAGGGCAGCCCAGCAGATGGGGCTCATCTCAGTGTGTACAGAGAACATAATGACACTGAATGGCAGTGAAATCCCTCTGAACAAGGAAAGATTGATAGCGGAGTATGCTGATGTGTTTGAAGGGACAGGTAAATTTGAGGGCAAGTACCATCTGCTGGTAGCTGACAGCATAACGCCGGTGATCCACCCACCACGAAGAATCCCTGTAGCCTTACGGAGTAAGCTGAAAGAGCAGTTAGGCAGACTGACAGAAGCGGAAATAATTGCCCCATTAGAGACCCACACGCCATGGGTATCCAGCCTTGTGTGTGTAGAAAAGCCCAATGGGAAGTTGAGAGTGTGTTTAGACCCAAGGGATCTGAACAAGGGGCTTAAAATAAGTCATTACCCAATGATGACGATCGAAGATGTCCTCACCGACCTGAATGATGCCAAGGTCTAGCACGTTTGATGCCAAGAATGGGTTTTGGCATGTGGAACTGGATGATGAGAGTTCTCAGCTTACGACGTTTAACACACCATATGGTAGATATAGGTGGAGACGCATGCCGTTTGGTCTGTCCACGGCCCCTGAGGAGTTCCAGCGACGACAGAACCAAGTGCTGGAGGGCCTGGAAGGAGTGAGGTCTGTTGCTGACGACATCCTAGTGTTTGGGAAAGGAAAAATGGCAGAGGAAGCAGAAAGAGACCATGACAGGAAGGTTAAAGCTCTGATGGAGAGATGTCGTGACCGTCACCTGAAGCTGAACATAGAGAAGGCAAAGCTGAAGGTGAAGGAAGTCACTTTCATAGGACATAGAGTCTCTGCTGCAGGACTGAAACCAGATCCAGGGAAGGTAGAAGCCGTGCTACATATGCCTAACCCAAAGGATGTCCAAGGAGTTCAGCGATTTATTGGCTTTGTTAACTACTTGAGCAAATTCCTTCCTGGATTAAGCGACCTATGTGAACCGCCACGCAAGCTGACACAGAAGGATGTAGTTTGGTGGTGGGCACAGGTGCATGACAGGGCGGTGATGGACATAAAGAAGTTAGTAACTGCCGAGCCAGTACTCAGATACTATGATCCATCCAAGGAGCTGACAGTACAAGCCGACGCGTCAGAAACTGGACTTGGTGCGGCGCTGATGCAGGAGGGCCATCCAGTTGCCTATGCCAGCAGGGCCCTGACGGATGCGGAGACCAGATATGCACAAATAGAAAAAGAATTGCTGGCAGTGATGTTTGGTCTAGAGAGGTTCCATGTGTACACATATGGAGGGCCAGTGAATGTGCAGTCAGACTATAAAACCACTTCATCGGGCACCAAAGAGATTGCAGAGGATGCTGGTGAAGATGCAGACCTATGATGTGACAATAAGATACAGACCAGGAAAGGAGATGCACCTTGCAGACACGCTGAGCAGAGCATATATTCAGACTGGCAAGACAGACAAGACCATGAGAGAACTGGAGACTGTAAACCTGGCAAGGCACATCCCAATAGCACAGCCTCTGCTAAATGGCATAAGGGATGCAACAGGAGAAGATGAGACTATGCAGAAACTGCAAGAGGTGATCAAACGAGGCTGGCCAGAGGACAAGAAGGATGTTGACCCAAAGCTCATCTCCTATTTCCATGTGAGGGACGAGCTGAGTGTTGGAGATGGTCTCATATTTAGGGGAGAGAGAGTAATCATCCCTAAAGCCAGGAGACGCGACATGCTCACAAGAGTACATGATTCCCACATTGGTGTGAATGGCTGTCTAAGAAGGGCAAGAGAATGTCTGCACTGGCCCGGAATGAGTGCAGAAATCAAGGACTTTGTACAGAAATGTGAGACATGTCAAGCTCAAGGGAAAGAGCAACCAAAAGAAACGCTGCATTCCCATGCAATTCCAGAGAGACCATGGGCGAAGGTGGGTGCAGATTTGTTCCACTTGGATGGAAGAAACTATTTGATCACTGTGGACTATTTCTCAGGATATTGGGAAATAGACTATCTAGAGAAAACACTGGCAGTGAATGTCATCCATAAAATCAAAGGCCAGTTCGCAAGATATGGAATACCAGATCAGCTCATCACAGATAATGGGCCACAGTTCACAGCTGAGGAGTTCAAGAGATTTACCAAGAAGTGGCAGTTTGAACATACGAGCACATCACCCTATTATCCACAGAGTAATGGAAAGGCGGAGAGCAGTGTGAAAGTTGCAAAGTCATTGCTGAGGAAGGCTAAGGCTGCCGGAGCTGACCCTTACCTGAGCATACTAGCTTTTCGCAACACACCAACACCTGGCATGAGTAGCAGTCCAGTTCAAAGATTGATGAACAGACGTACCAGGACCATTCTACCGACTACTCAGAGGCTGCTCAAACCTGAAATTCCAAAAAAAGTAAGAGATGAGTTGAGAGCAGCTAGAGACAGACAAGCAGACTACTACAACAGAGGATCTCAAGATCTGATTCCCCTGAAAGCTGGCCATCCAGTTCGAGTGAAGCCGACCGATGATCGACATCAGTCCTGGAGGAAGGCTGTGGTTGTAGGCCGTGTTGTGCAACCCAGATCTTATGAAGTCAGAACCGAGGACGGTGTCATCTATCGTCGGAATCAGCGCCATCTGAGGAAGACCAACGAGCCATGTCATCTTGCTGATGGTGACCTGGATGACCTGGTGATGTCACCTGAACCGGAGCGAGACCATCTGAGGAAGACCAACGAGCCATGTCATCTTGCTGATGGTGACCTGGATGACCTGGTGATGTCACCTGAACCGGAGCGAGACAATGGACCTATGAGCCGACCACCGGTCCCCAGGGAGCATCAAACCCTGACAACAAGATCTGGTAGATGCGTTCGAAAACCACGCTATGTGCCCACATAAGGATAGGGCCTGTACATGTAGTTGAATATAGATGTAACGGTTATTAGGTTATGTTTAAAAAGTTAATGTTATCTTTTTGGTTATAGTTTGATATGCATTGTTTTATGTAGAAGTAGTGGTAATGGCCATTTTAAAACTAAATAAATAAACAAACAAATTAATAAATAAAAAGGGAAAGGGAATGAGGAACCAGACATGTGTTGTTCAAAGTTTAGATAATTCCGAGCACTGAACTGTCGCAGATCCAAGGGAGGAAAAGTTGGAAGCTACCATGGAAATGGATTGTCAAAGGCATGTTGGAAAATGGACTGTTGGAGACATGTTGGACTCAGTGAAATAACATACCATGGAAGAATTTAATTTATGGCTATACATGTAAAGTTCCTGTACATATCTGTTTTGTAAATAAAGGGGGATGTTATGGGAATAGCGTACCCGGTGGTGCAGTATCGGGGATATATTACCCATGGGGCTGTAGCCAAGCTCATCCTGAATTAAAATGGCTGAACCCAAGACTCGAGTGTAAAGCCTCTGTTAATTAGTTGTGTAGCTGTAATGTAGCAGGTTACAGAAAGGAAACACACTAACAAAACAGTGCCCGAGGCTTTGCATAGTTTTCCGTTGCCGATGTAGGATTAGATTTCTGATTCTATTTATATTCAGTGATTGTCCTTTTGACTCATGAATTTCAAATATTCAATAGTCTCTGGTGAAGAAATTTCATAAGTTCATAAGTTTAGGAGCAGCATAAGGCCATTCAGCCCATTGGGTCGAATCACCATTCAATCATGTTTTTTTTCCTACCATTCATTCATGGCTGATCTATCATTCCCCTCAACCCCATTCTCCTGCCCCCTTCCCATTACCTTTGACACCCGTAATAATCTAGAATCTGTAAATCTCCACTTTAAAAATATCCAATGACTTGGCCTCCTTCTGTGGGCAATGAATTCAACTGATTTCTTGAAATTTCTTCCCATCTCTGTCCTAATAGGGCCTGTGATTCCTGATTCAAGACAGCTTGATTGGTGGAAGCACCTCCCTACATCCATTCTATCAAGAATTTTGTATGTTTTAATGAGATCATCTCTCTTTCTTCCAAACCCCAGGGACCTTAGGCCAACCTGTTTCTTCTCTTCTCAAACAATAAGCCTTCCTCCCAGGAATAAATCCCTCATGTACACTGCACTCCCTCTGGGGCAAGTGAAGCCTCCCTCAGATCTGAACACAATATTCCAGAGACACAAGGATCTGCAAATGCTGGTACTTTGCATGGAATGCAAAGTGTTGGAGTAATGCCTTCCTCTGGCCGTACAGCTCACCCGACACCCTTTTGCCTCCTTGTCACTCTTTTGGCTCCTTTTCATCTGCAGCCTTTATCCACCCATTAAAACGCCCCTCACCTGCAACACCCATCATCTGCCAGGCTTTGCTCCCCCCCCCCCTCCCCCCCCCTCCCCCCCCCCCCCCCCCCCCCCCCCTCCAGTGAGAGTCATAGAGTGATACAGCGTGGAATCAGGCCCCTCGGCCCAACTTACCCACACTGGCCCACATGTCCCAGCTACACTAGTCCCACCTTCCCGAGTCTGGGCCATATCCCTCCAAACCTGTCCTATCTAGGTACCTGTCTAACTGTTTCTTAAATGTTGGGATAGTCCCTGCCTCAACTGAAGAGGGTCTCAACCCGAAAACGTCACCCATTCCTTCTCTCCAGCGATGCTGCCTGTCCCGCTGAGTTACTCCAGAATTTTGTGTCTACCCTGCCTCAACTACCTCCTCTCACACACACACACACCCACACTCACTCCATACACACCATTTGTGTGAAAAAGGTATCCCACCGATTCTTATTAAATCTTTTCCCCTTCACCTTAAACCTATGTCCTCTGGTCCTCGATTCACCTACTCTGAGTATCTAACCACTCTAGTTCTCTCATGATTTTATACATGGTTCTTTTCCAGCTTTCTCTACGCTCCTCCAACCGTTCTGGAGAAGACTCCTGCCCTGAAAGGTCACCTATCCATGTTCTCCAGAGTTGCTGCCTGACCTGCTGAGTTACTCCAGCACTCTGTGAAGCGTCACCTATCCATGTTCTCCAGAGTTGCTGCCTGACCTGCTGAGTTACTCCAGCACTCTGTGTTGTACATAATGTCAGCAACACTGCTGTAATGCTGTTGTCATATTATCTTGCAATAAAGACGGCATACTATGGCCCCTCCTAATCACTCACTGTACCTGCACATTAACTTTCTCACAATTTATTTAAAAGGATATCCAGATCCTACTAAATACCAATATGCTTCAATCTCTTTAAAAAGTGCTCCACTCACTATTCTTTTCTCCCAAAGTGGATTTCCACACTCTACTCATTTGCCGCTCCCTTCCTATTCACTCAGCCTGCTTATAACCTCCTGCCTCCTTGCATTCTCCACACATCTCAGGCAAACACCGTCTGCCCACCAGCTGTGGGAAAAGTAGGGACAATATTCCCCATTTAAGAAGTAAACAAAAGGGATAGGAGGGATTGAATGGAGACTGTCTCTGGAAGTGATGGGACAGGATTGGGTGCAGTTGTAGAAACAAAGAACTGCAGGACGGGTGCAAGGCAGAAAAGGAAATCTGAAGGGTCCCGACCAGAACCCAACCCGCTGCGTTACTCCAGCACCTGTGTCTCTCTTCACATGCAGTTACCCGCTTGGATATCAATGGGAATAAAAGTGCCTGTACTTGATAATGAATTATTGTGTGTATGAGTGTGCGTGTGAGTGTGGGTGTGGGTGTGAGTGTGAGTGTGAGTGTGTGTGTGTGGGAGTGTGTGAGTGAGTGTGAGTGTGGGTGTGTGTGAGTGTGGGTGTGTGTAAGTGTGTGTGTGTATTTGTGTGAGAGTGTGTGAGTGTGTGTGTGGGCGAGTGTGAGTGTGAGTGTGTGCGTGAGTGAGTGAGTATGTGTGTGTGTGTATTTGTGTGAGTATGTGTGTATGTGTGTGTGTGTGTGTGTGAGAGAGTGTGTGTGGGTGAGTGTGAGTGTGTGTGTGTGGGCGAGTGCGAGTGTGAGTGTGTGCGTGAGTGAGTGAGTATGTGAGTGTGAGTGTGTGTGTGTATGTGTGTGTGTATTTGTGTGTGTGAGTGTGAGTGTTGGTGTGTGTGTGTGTGTGTGAGTGTGTGTGTGAGTGTGAGTGTGAGAGTGAGTGTGAGAGTGAGTGTGGGTGTGGGTATCACTCAAACTATTGCCCTGTAAGGAAAACGACAAGCCATACAATTTTCTGGTAAAACTCTGCTTTGCACCAGCACTGTGATTAAATTGAGAATGACAAATTTACACTCATCTTCCAGTGCTATTGCTCCTATCATCATATAAGGTCATAAGGAATAGGAGTAGAATGAGGCCATTTGACCCATCAAGTTTACTCTGCCATTCAATTATGGCTGATCTATCTCTCCCTCCTAACCCCATTCCCCTGCCTTCTCCCCATAACCACTGATACCTGTACTAATCAAGAATCTATATCTGTGGCTTAAAAATATCCACTGACTTGGCCTCCACAGCCTTCTGTGGCAAAGAAATCCACAGATTCACCACCCTTTGACTAAAGAAATTTCTCCTCATCTCCTACCTACAAGAACGTCCTTTAATTCTGAGGCTGTAACCTCATAGAGATCATTAGAGTCAAGAATGTTTAGTTGTCATATGTACCAACAGCAGAACAATTAAATTATTATTTGCAGCACCATAACAGGCCTGTACATGCCATTTTCACAGATAATTCAAATAAATTAAAAACCACACTGCTAGGGTAAAAAAAAACTTGTAGTCCTTAGTACAACCAAAGACAGTCCACAGGAATTCAAAGTTGAGGTTAAAGTAATGTATTTTCAAGAGTTGAAGGTAGACACAAAATGCTGGAGTAACTCAGCGGGTCAGGCAGCATCTCGGGAGAGAAGGAATGGGTGACGTTTCGGGTCGAGACCCTTGTGTGTGTGAGTGTGAGAGAGTGTGAGTGTGGGTGTGAGTGTGAGTGTGTGTGTGATATCACTGGAAGTTGTTGCTGCACGAGGCTGCCAGATGTGTGTGGGGTGTGTGTGTGTGAGTGTGAGTGTGAGTGTGGGTGTGAGTGTGAGTGTGAGTGTGGGTGAGTGTGTGTGAGTGTGAGTGTGTGTGTGATATCTCTGGAAGGTGTTGCTGCACGAGGCTGCCAGACGTGTGTGGAGTGTGTGTGTGCGTGAGTGTGAGTGTGAGTGTGGGTGTGGGTGTGGGTGTGTGTGTGAGTGTGAGTGTGAGTGTGAGTGAGAGTGTGGGTGTGATATCTCTGGAAGGTGTTGTTGCTGCATGAGGCTGCCAGACGTGTGTGGGGTGTGATGGCTCTCTGGTTCGCACACAGACTGTGGTTTAACCCAATATCATGAATACAAAGACAACTTTACTTCTTATCCTCTAACCGTAACAGAGTTTGGGGGTAGAGTGGAATGAGTTTGGAATTAAGAACCAGAGTGTCCTCATTTAAGGTGAGGGTGGAAAGATTTAACAGGACCTGAGGGGCAAAGATTTTACACAGAAGGTGGAACACGATGAGCAATGTGGAGGTGAGGAAGGCACATGTTATGCTTCCCTTCATTGGTCAGGGCATTGAGTATGTGCCAGGACATCATTTTGCAGCTTTCTAAGGCTTTGGTTGGGCTGCATTTGGAGTATTGCATGCATTTCTGGTCACCCCATTATGGGAAGGATTTGGAAGCTTTGTTTAGTAGTTGTTTACCAGAATGCTGCCTGGATTCGAGGATGTCAGCCACAGGTCAAGCTCATATTTATGGCAGATATAGACTGATTCGTGACTAGTACGGGTGTCAAGGGTTATGGGGAGAAGGCAGGAGAAAGGGGTGAGGAGGGAGAGATGGATCAGCCATGATTGTATGGTGGAGTAGATTTGATGGGCCGAATGGCCTAATTCTGCTTCTATCACATATGAACATGAATTGTTTCCTGGAAATTGAGGGAAGTTCTGAGAGAAGTTATAAATTTGAGAGAGGCATAGAAAGGGCAGACAGTCAGAACTTCTGTCCCGGGGTGGAAATGTCAAAAACCAGAGGACATGAAAATTGGACAAGTTTGTAAGTTGTCATTGGGTGGCGCAGCAGTAGAGTTGCTGCCTTGCAACGCTTGCAGCGCCGGAGACCCGGGTTCGATCCCGACTACGGGCGCTGTCTGTGCGGAGTTTGTACGTTCTCCCCGTGACCTGCGTGGGTTTTCTCCGAGATCTTCAATTTCCTCCCACACTCCAAAGACGTACAGGTATGCAGGTTAATTGGCTTGACAAATGTAAAAAGTGTCCCTCGTGTGAGTAGGATAGTGTTAATGTGCTGTATCTCTAAACTAATCAAAACCAAACAAAACTAAATATAGAAACGTGGAACTGGAAGGAAGGCAAATTTGTAATAGGATTAATCTAAGAGTTTATATACTGTTTACATAAGGTGAACACTCACATACACATATGGTATTTCATGATCAATTATGGGCAGGTTACCTGGTAAAGATAACTTAAGGGTCAGTTTGGAGAATTAGGGAAATGTTTGGAATGCAAAGCATAGCTGGTTGGAGCAATGGTAAATACAGGGTGTTTGTAAAGCAGGAGTAGGAGAGTTGATCATTAGACCAATGACACCAACAGCACACATTTATATGCTGGCAATGCTGTGAAGCTGGAAAGGGTGCAGAAAAGATTCACCAGGATGTTATCAGGGTTTGAAGATGAGTGATCAGATGAGACAGGATAAGCCAGGTCGTTTCCCCTGGAGCATAGAAGCAGAGGCCAAACTTATCAAGATGTGTAGCATTATGAACCGTAGATAAGGTGAATGGTCAGTCTGTGTCCCAGGGCTGGGACATGTAGACTAGAGGGCATTGGTTTGATATGAGAGTGGAAAGACAAATGAATCCAGAGGGGCAGTTTCTTTATGTGCAAGAGCTGCCAGAGGAAGGCAGGCCCGGCAGGTATAACAACAATGGTTAGAGAGAAAAGGTCGAGAGGGATCTGGGCCAAACACAGGCAGAGGAGACCAATAGCTGTAAAAGCTTGAATGCAAGGACAAGATGGGCCGAAGGGCCTGTTTCCATGCAGTTTAACACTGACTCTGTAAGGACAGGATCTGCAGATAGAATTGGGTTACTACGGTCAGACTGAGTTACTACAGTCAGTGTGAGTTACTACAGTCAGACTGAGTTACAACAGTGACTGAATTACGAAGGTGGGAGTGAGTTACTACAGAGTAACTACAGAGAGAGTGAGTTACTAAGGTCAGGGTGAATTACTACATTCAGACTGAGTTACTACAGTCAGACTGACTTACAGAGTAAGTTACTACAGCCAGAGAGAGTTCTACAGTCAGACTGAGTTACTACAGAGTGAGTGAGTTACTACAGAGTGTTACTAAGGTCAGAGGTACTAGGGTCAGAGTGAGTTACTACAGTCAGACTGAATTACTACAGTCAGACTGAGTTACTAGTCAGACTGAGGTACTAGGGTCAGAGTGAGTTACTACAGTCAGACTGAGTTACTACAGTCAGACTGAGTTACTAGTCAGACTGAGGTACTAGGGTCAGAGTGAGTTACTACAGTCAGACTGAGTTACTACAGTCAGACTGAGTTACTACAGTCAGACTGAATTACTACAGTCAGACTGAGTTACTAGTCAGACTGAGGTACTAGGGTCAGAGTGAGTTACTACAGCCAGACTGAGTTCTATAGCCAGAGAGAGTTACTGCGGAGTGAGAGAGTTACTACAGAGTGAGAGAGTTATACGGTCAGAGTGAGTGAGGCATGATGGTTAGGTGAGGAGCTGTGGACACTGATCATTGTCTGGTAGGAGCTGGATCACTGAGACAAGGACTGTAGTCATGACAATGAACTGATTATTCCCTGCGTGTTGGCTCTCATGGGATTGTTCATGGTTTACCACAGGCTTTAGTTGAGAGTAACGAGGAGTGGGGAGGATTAGAAGCCATCCTAGAGTCATTTGTTATCGTGGGATTATGGAATCTCGTGACCTGAAGCAAAGATAATTCTCCATCAAATGAGGATTGATGGCTTGTTCAAAACAAGGAACTACAGGTGGACACAAAAGAGGACACAAAGTGCTGGAGTAACTTGGCGGGACAGGCAGCATCCCTGGAGAACGTGGATAGGTGACGTTTTGGGTCGGGACCCTTCTACAGATTGATAGTAGGGGGGGAGAGAAGTAGGGTTGCCAACTTCCTCACTCCCAAATAAGGGACAAAGGGTGGCATCACCGCCCCACGCCCCACGTGACCTCGCACAGCCAGCGGCCACGTGCTCCCGCTCCACCAATGGCGGCCGCCCGGGCGGGGTGAGGTCACATGGGGCGCGGGGCGGTGATGTCACCCTTTGTCCCTTATTTGGGAGTGAGGAAGTTGGCAACCCTACTAATACGGGACAAGGGCGGTCCCATGCGGGACAAACTAATTTAGCCCAAAATACGGGATGTCCCGGCTAATACGGGACAGTTGGCAACCCTAGAGAGAAGGAAAGTGGGAAGAGAGGAGGTGCAGGAGTGATTAGCACTCAGGGAAAAGCCAGAGGGAACAGAATGAGCTGGAAATAGCTGCCCTCCCAGTGGAGAACCTGGTTCCCAATTGCACAACGGTAAAAAAGATTTCATACAATTGAAAGTCCTGACAATAATGGGTTAGGAGTTGATTATAAAGTTTGATTAGTGTGAGTGTCAGGGGTTACAGGGAGAAGGCAGGAGAATGGGCTTAGGAGGGAGAGATAGATCAGTCACGATTGAATGGCGGAGCAGACTTGATGGGCCAAATTGGCCTATTGCTGCTCCTAACACTAAAAAATAAATAAAATATAAGATGGCAATGAAAAAGAGATTAGAATCATTATGATGCAGCAGTAGTGGACCAATCCGCAAACCAAATTCCTGAAAGAACAAATCTTTTTACTCAAGCAGACGCTGTTGAGCACGTGAGCATTAAACGCATGGGCTGGTCAGATACACTGGCACGACCAGCTTGGGGAACAAGACCAAAGAGATACGACTTACCCAAGGAACACGTTCCAGAGGATGGCAAAGAGAGAGAGGGTCAGTGTTAAGTAGATGAAATGGGCACATCTGTGCTTCCCCCAACCTGAAAACAACAGTGAGAGAAACACGTCAGACAGCACTGCGACACACTGCCATCGCACACAGTCAGAGACAAGCCTTGAACAGAAACCATGATGCTCCAGCCATTGCTTTACCGTAATGCAGGAGAGCCACATCTCCTTGCTCGCTGGTGTGCATAGTTTAGCGATACGGCACGGAAACGGGCCCTTTGGCCCACCGAGTCCACTGCGACCAGCGATCCTGCGCTATCCTACACACTAGGCACTAACAATCCCCTCACACTAACACCATCCTGCACACACTAGGGACAATCTACAATTTTTACCAAAGCCAATTAACCTACAAACCTGTACATCCTTGGGATGTGGGAGGAAGCCGGAGCACCCGGAGAAAACCCACGCGGTCACAGGGAGAATGTACAAACGCTCCACAGACAGCACCCCACCCGTAGTCAGGTTCAAACCCGGGTCTCTGGCGCTGTAAGGCAGCAACTCGACCGCTGCGCCACCGTGCCGTTCCTTCTGGTTGGAGAGGCAGTGAAGACGAGCAGTTGGAGACCTGGGGGGGGGATGGCATTTGGCTGACTGGAGGCCGGTGTCTTACGGAGGGCTTGGGTGACAGACTAAGAGGCAGTGGTGAGGTCTTTGGTCAAATGAGGGTGGCTGGGACAATCAGGAATCAAGGTTAGTGTGGTGGCATTGCAGATGTAGATTGGTTGGTAGTCACTGTGCCGAGGAGTGATGAGGTATTTGGCGTGTAGAAATAGAGTTGAAGTTACTAGGTGATTCCAGCCCATGAAGCATAGTTCTGAAGTTCACAAGTTGTATTAGGCCATTCGGCCCATCAAGTCTACTCCGCCATTCAATCATGGCTGATCTATCTTTCCTTCTCAACTTCATTCTGGTACCTTCTCCCCTTTAATCCCTGACATCCGTACTAATCAGATACTGCATCTGTCAATATCCGCCTTAAAAATATCCATTGACTTGGCCTCCACAGCCGTCTGTGGCAATGAATTCCACAGATTCACCACCTTCTGACTAAAGACATTCCTCCTCGTCTCCTTTATAAAGGTATGTCCTTTTATTCCAAGGCTATGACCTCTGGTCCTGGACGAGTCGGAACATCCTCTCCACATCCACTCTATCCAGGCCTTTCACTATTCGGTAAGTTTCAATGAAGTTCTCTCTGATCCTTCTAAACGCCAGTGAGTACAGGCCCAATGCTGTCAAACGCTCATCACATGTCAACCCAATCTTTCCTGGGATCAGTCTCGTAAACCTCCTCTGGACCCTCTCCTTCTGCAGATACGGGGCCCCAAACTGCTCACAACACTCCAAATGTGATCTGACCAGTGTCGTATAAAGCCTCAGCATTACTTCCCTGTTTATTGGATTCATTGCATTTGCCTCCCTTATTACCGATTCCAATTGCAAATTAACTTCTTGGAAATTCCGCACCAACACTCCCAAGTCCCTTTGCACTTCCGATTTCTGAATTCTTTCCCCATTTAGAAAATAGACTATTTAAAATAAACACAAGGAGAACCTCCTCTGGAAACTCGTTCCATATACCTACCACCCTTTGAATAAAAAAGTTGCTCCTCAGGTTCCTATAAAATCTTTCCCTTCTCATCTTAAACCTACAGTCCCCTGGTTACTGATTCCCTTACTGTCGGTCACCCTATCAGTGCCCCTCATGATGTTATCCACCTATAACCATATATAACCATATAACAACTACAGCACGGAAACAGGACCGTTCGGCCCTACCAGTCCACGCCGACCACTCTCCCTGACCTAGTCTCATCTACCTGCACTCAGACCATAACCCTCTAATCCCCTCTTATCCATATACCTATCCAATTTACTCTTAAATAATAAAATCGAGCCTGCCTCCACCACTTCCACCGGAAGCCCATTCCATACAGCCACCACCCTCTGAGTAAAGAAGTTACCCCTCATGTTACCCCTAAACTTTTGTCCCTCAATTCTGAAGCTATGTCCCCTTGTTGGAATCTTCCCCACTCTCAAAGGGAAAAGCCTACTCACGTCAACTATGTCCGTCCCTCTCAAAATTTTAAAAACCTCTATCAAGTCCTGTAATATAAAAACCCTTTAGCTTCCTGCACTCCAAGGAATAAAGTCCTAGCTTGTCCAATCCCTCCTCTTATCCTCATAAATCTTCTTTGCAGCCTTTCCAACTTAATGATAGCGTTCCTGCAACAGGGCGACAAAAATGAACACAGTATCCCAAATAAGGCCAGAGAAAATGTGAAGTTAGAGGAAGGAATGTGTGAGAGAGAGGTAAAAAGGGATAATTGATTTAGACTAAGGATCCTGAGAAATAGCTGAAGACCATGCTCGACTAAAAAAAGGGATCCTGAGAAATAACTGACCAGACCGTGCTCGGCTAGAGAAATAAACCGCAAGAACAAATGGTGGCAGTCCAAGGACAAGTGTTAGAAGATAATCAGAGAACTGGGAGGAAGGGCAAAATAATCAGAGAACTAGGGGAGAGGGAGGGCATGAACTACTCTGTACTGCGCTAGCCTAATGAAATAAATGAATATTACTGTATGATGTGGAAGGCAACAGGGGCGGTGACGGTGGATTGTGCACCTCAGTGCTCCGATTGGAAGGAGCCCGAAGGGGAGGAATTAAAGGTGTAACAATTGTAAAATGAAGTGAATAAAAAGAAGGGATTTTTCCGACCTCGGTGTGTCTCGACAGGGGAGACACCCAACTCTGCAGACTTGCAAATAAACTATACTTGTTTCTCTAGATTGTCTCAAGCATCGTGATTGTGAGCACTCACATTTGTATCTCACAGCTTGGGGGCTCGTCCGGGATCGCCACTCCGGCCGGCTGACGGGAGTATACGGAAGAAGGGACGGTGCACCCCGCTGAGTTCAGCGGTCTCAGACTCCTTGCTTGCCGTCAGCGGTTTGAGCGAGTGATACCTGGACCAGAGACTCGAGAAACAAGTGGGAGGAGCAGGAAATCGCGAGGAGCTAAATCGAGTGATTCTTGTGCACAAGACCCGGGTAAGAAAACTGACTATTAAGTACTACTCGGGCGATTACAGCTAAGATCGGAGGGGAATTCCGATCAGGAGGATGGGCAGTGAAAATGGAAAGCCCAAAAGGGAGGGGAAGGGCGGTAAGCCCAACCCCCGCATTCCGCCTGATAGTCCGTTGGGGCGAATGCTGAGCCATTGGGGGCAGGGAAAAACCCCAGGGATTGGAGAAGACAAAAATGATTCAACTCTGTTATTTTGAGTAGCAGAAATACCCGATCAAAGGGAGTTCAGTCTGGTGGCCACGACTGGGCTCCGATGAGGATTGGGTACGGCAGGCATTAAATGTGTTTGTTAATTCAAAAGCTTCCCCTAATCTGGAGGAAAGTTGTTATGCTTGTAAGGGGAAAGCGAAGAATAAATCCTGAAAGAATCGCAGGAATCACAGGCTTGCCGATGCCTCGGAATAAATATTAAAGGAATATAGTAGAACTATAGAAGATAGAAATAGCGTAATAGGTAGCACAGTGACTATAGAGACGGAACGGAGTGAGAACAAGGACTGCATTTAAACTGACTGACCAAGTGCACTAACATAACATAAGACGAATACAATGAATAAAATAACTGCATTTGAACTACTAAGTAGGAAGTTCCCCGTATCCAAAGAGGATATTAAAAAAAAACACTCTGAGAAATGGAAAAAAAAAGACAAAAAATTGGTTACGAAATGGCCCACTGAATGATATAAATATGATATAAATTTTGATATAAATTTTGATATATTTATATTTTGATATAAATATGTGTGATGAAATGGGAGTGTTAATTAAGAACTATAAGCCTAAGGATAAATCAGAAACCCGAGTAACGAAAAAGGAAAAAGAACTAGACGTACTTAAATTGTTTAGAATAGAAGGAGAAAGGCTGAGGAAAGCATAGCAGGAAAAGAATACCCCCCCAAACAAGGGTGAAAGACCCCCAAAACAGCATGAAAGTCAGGAGCTTCAGGAGAAAAAAATCAACTCTGTACCCCAGCCTATGGGACCCTGGGTATCCCCCTCCCTACTCTGGCCAGGACGGAACAAAGCAGTGCCCTTTGGTAAAAGGGAATAGTGGAGATAGAGGGAGAAGTCACAACTTGGAACGATGAGCAAGACATAAAGGAATACAGACAGAGAAGGGGGCAGCGAGAAAAGGAAAGGATGAAGCAAGAAGCACGGGAAATAGAAGCAGACATCAAAAGGCTGCAGGACCTCAGGGACCTCAGGGACAGAAAGATTTATGGGACCTGTCAGGCAGCAAATGAGGAGTATGAGGGAGACAGCAACACAGAAACACAGGCGAGTAATCAGCAGGCATCAGAGAGAAGGCAAAACTGTGAGAATGAAGCAGAATTAGAAAGTGATGGGGGAAAGAACAAGGGAGTGTAGAAGGGAAATAGAGGCATCCATAAAGCGCTTAGAGATAGAGATAAGGGAGATGGAAAAAGATATGGAAAGAAAAGAAAGGAAAGCCAGGGGTTTGCCCAGAGAAGAATGAGGTGGGAAAGTATACAGATAGAACCACAACAGGAGATGGTGAACGAGAGACAGGAGCTGAGGGGGAGAATGATGCCATTACTTTTGAAAAAGGCAGGACAAACCCAGTATATTCCTTGGGCGACCCGAGACCTAGAGGGGCTGAGAAACGCCTTGCCCAACATATGTTTGTAAATGCGGAAAATGGGATAGCCTTCGGGGTATTGACTCAAAGGAGGGGGGGAAACCGGCAGCCCGTGGCATTTTTATCAAAAATATTGGACCCAGTGTCACGAGGATGGCCTGTCTGTATACAGGCAGTGACAGCCACAGCGGTCCTAGTAGAGGAGAGCAGGAAATTGACCTTTGGGGGGGTTTTGGTGGTGAGAACCACATACGGTGAGAACAACATTGGCTCAGAAATCCAACAGATGGTTAACGGACTCTAGAATTTTAAAATATGAAGCTATCCTGATGGAAAAGGACGATTTGACCATGATTACAGACAAAAAATTAAACCCATCTCAGTTTCTGTACCCGCCCGAAGAAAGAGAAAACGAGACGGGGAAGCCAGAACACTGCTGTAGTGATATAATAGATTTACAGACAAAACGTAGAGAAGACTTGGAAGAACAACCTCTGGCTGAGGGTAGCCGGTGGTTTATACAAGGGTCCTCCAGATGTATAGATGGAAAAAGACATAGTGGATACGGTATAGTGAATGGGGAAACTATGGAGGAAATTGAAAGCGGCAGGCTGCCTGGTAGTTGGTCAGCCCAATCTTGTGAATTATACGCATTAATGAGAGCTTTGGAACTATTGGAGGGAAAGGAAGGAACAGTGTATACAGACTCAAAATACGCCTTTGGGGTAGTACACACCTTTGGGAAGATCTGGAAAGAGTGAGGAATGATAACAGCTCGGGGGGGAAAGAATTAGCGCATGAGCAATTGATAGGACAGACATTGGAGGCCTTGCAGAAACCAGAACGGGTAGCCATAGCACATGTGTCAGGGCATCAGAAGGGTAACGCCCTGGAAGCCCGAGGAAATAGGGCAGCGGATGAGGTGGCAAAGAGAGCAGCCACAGATCAGACGGTAGAAATGATGTCACTGATACCTTTAAGGGAACCCGAGGAAAAGATACCTATCTTTGGTGAAAAAGAGCAGGAACACATGAGAGAAATGGGAGCCCGGCGTACCCCAAATGGGAAATGGTGGACACCGGATGGAAAGCAGCTATTGAACAAAGAAATTATAAGGGAGTTATTAGGGAGGCTGCACGGGCAAAGCCATTGGGGAACCCAAGCCCTCTGTGATACCCTCCTCAGGACCTACGCTTGCCGTGGGATGTATACCATGGCCAAACAAGTCATAGGGGGTTGTGTAATATGTCAGCGAATCAACAAAAAATCATGAGAGCAGTCCCAGGAGGAGGACAACCATTAGCAATAAGACCCTTCCAAAGAATACAGATAGACTTCACCGAGTTGCCACAAATACAGAGATGGAAATACCTGTTAGTGGTAGTGGACCATTTCACTAGATGGGTAGAAGCATTCCCTACAGCAACTGCCACCTCACAGTCGGTAGCCAGGGTATTATTGGAGCAAATTATACCCAGATATGGGATTGTGGAAACAATAGACTCGGATAGAGGGACCCATTTTGCCTCCAAAACACATAAAATGATATGTGAAGCATTAGGAATTGAATGGAAATTGCGGCATCCCCAGAGTTCCGGGAAGGTGGAAAGAATGAATGGCACCTTGAAGACCCAAATCACCAAGTTAATAGAGGAAACGAGACTCCCCTGGACTAAGTGCCTTCCGATAGCCTTGTTAAGAATCCGAACGGCACCTCGGAAAGACATAGGGGTGATTAGGAAAGATAGAAGGGGTCCCAACAATACCAGGGAACGACGTGTTCCTAAGGAACTATTTACTGGCAGTATCCCAATCTCTTGCAGAACTAAAAACTAAAGGATTACTGGCCCAGAGCCCGCCACTGGATTTTCCGATTCACTCAGTCAAGGCTGGAGACTGGGTACTAATAAAAACGTGGAAGGAAGAAAAGTTGCAACCTAGGTGTGTTACCCTACCTTGTGTTATTAACCACCGAGACAGCAGTACGAACAAAAGAAAAAGGGTGGACACACGCAAGTCGATTTAAGGGTCACGTGGAGGCCCCACCAGACAATATCAGCCCATGGACGGTACGTGGAGGAAAGGAGCCATTGACTTTGGTATCCACCAAAACCCCGCACGGAAAATGAAGACTTCGTGCTGGTGGATCGGGTGCTGGGTGGTTACCCAGCTTGTGAGTAATGTAGCATGTATAAAAATCACTATACCACAGAATAGAAGGGCCACCACCATCCCATTTGATGTATGTAAAGGAAAATCGTGGTGTGGTTATAGAATGTATGTATGCACCCATCCCTGTAAAAATTGGCGCGAGGTATTCACTTCATCCAGAGAAGGGTGGCATAAGCCCACCTATCAAACTGATAGGTGGAGAGTATATCAAAACCCAAACGAGGGATTGCCAGGACGTGTATATGTAAGTATACAGAGGGTTCAAATAAAGGAAAGTGGTAGGTATTGGATATGTGCAGATAGAACAGGGAAGGACGCATGCCTGAGGTTTCAAATAGAGGTAGAACGGGACGGATATATAGTAAAATATGAGGATAAAAGATGAGGTACGAGGGTAAACTAGCCAATAATATAAAGGAGGATAGCAAAAGTTTTTTTAGGTACGTGAAGAGAAAAAAAATAGTCAAGGCAAATGTGGGTCCCTTGAAGAAAGAAACAGGGGAATTTATTATGGGGAACAAAGAAATAGCAGACGAGTTAAACCGTTACTTTGGATCTGTCTTCACTGAGGAAGATACACACAATCTCCCAAATGTTCTAGGGGCCGGAGAACCTAGTTCTATAGATTCAGGATCAGTTCCTGTGGATTGGAGGATAGCAAATGTTATCCCGCTTTTTAAGAAAGGAGGGAGAGATAAAACGGGTAATTATAGACCAGTTAGTCTGACATCAGTGGTGGGGAAGATGCTGGAGTCAATTATAAAAGACGAAATTGCTGAGCATTTGGATAGCAGTAACAGGATCATTCCGAGTCAGCATGGATTTACGAAGGGGAAATCATGCTTGACAAATCTACTGGAATTTTTTGAGGATGTAACTAGGAAAATTGACAGGGGAGAGTCAGTGGTGTACCTCGACTTTCAGAAAGCCTTCGACAAGGTCCCACATAGGAGATTAGTGGGCAAAATTAGGGCACATAGTATTGGGGGTAGGGTACTGACATGGATAGAAAATTGGTTGACAGACAGAAAGCAAAGAGTGGGGATAAATGGGTCCCTTTCGGAATGGGAGGCAGTGACCAGTGGGGTACCGCAAGGTTCGGTGCTGGGACCCCAGCTATTTACGATATACATTAATGACTTAGACGAAGGGATTAAAAGTACCATTAGCAAATTTGCAGATGATACTAAGCTGGGGGGTAGTGTGAATTGTGAGGAAGATGCAATAAGGCTGCAGGGTGACTTGGACAGGTTGTGTGAGTGGGCGGATACATGGCAGATGCAGTTTAATGTAGATAAGTGTGAGGTTATTCACTTTGGAAGAATAGAAAGGCAGATTATTATCTGAATGGTGTCAAGTTAGGAGGAGGGGGAGTTCTACGAGATCTGGGTGTCCTAGTGCATCAGTCAATGAAAGGAAGCATGCAGGTACAGCAGGCAGTGAAGAAAGCCAATGGAATGTTGGCCTTCGTAACAAGAGGAGTTGAGTATAGGAGCAAAGAGGTCCTTCTACAGTTGTACCGGGCCCTGGTGAGACCGCACCTGGAGTACTGTGTGCAGTTTTGGTCTCCAAATTTGAGGAAGGATATTCTTGCTATGGAGGGCATGCAGCGTAGGTTCACTAGGTTAATTCCCGGAATGGCGGGACTGTCGTATGTTGAAAGGCTGGAGCGATTGGGCTTGTATACACTGGAATTTAGAAGGATGAGGGGGGATCTTATTGAAACATATAAGATAATTAGGGGATTGGACACATTAGAGGCAGGAAACATGTTCCCAATGTTGGGGGAGTCCAGAACAAGGGGCCACAGTTTAAGAATAAGGGGTAGGCCATTTAGAACGGAGATGTGGAAGAACTTTTTCAGTCAGAGAGTGGTGAAGGTGTGGAATTCTCTGCCTCAGAAGGCAGTGGAGGCCAGTTCGTTGGATGCTTTCAAGAGAGAGCTGGATAGAGCTCTTAAAGATAGCGGAGTGAGGGGGAATGGGGAGAAGGCAGGAACGGGGTACTGATTGAGAGTGATCAGCCATGATCGCATTGAATGGCGGTGCTGGCTCGAAGGGCTGAATGGCCTACTCCTGCACCTATTGTCTATTGTCTATAAGGGGGAAATGTTCCAGATAGATGACAGTCAGAGTAGGGATCCCTGGGCAACCCCAGCACCACCGGTAGTCAGCAATGTCACCACGGAATATGAGCCTAAGGATTTGAAGATAATGATAGTAACAGGAGAGATAGAATTAATGCAATTGTATGGGGAGGGAATACCAACAGGGGAAAAGGGAACCAACACCTGGCTTACCTGGATGATGTACACGGCCAGAAGTATGCAACAAACCAATTGCTATGCCTGCGCCGGAGCTAAGCCTCAGCTGGTCCCAGTACCATTTCCCCTGAATTGGAATAGGACACCTGGGGCTATGTCATGTATACTACAACTATTCACGAATCCCATACTACCAAAGAATGAGACCTGCCTGAGCTACCATTACCTATTCCCGGCTAGCAACAACAACACGAAGGGCCAAAGGAAAGACCCTCGACCTCCCCCATTCACCATTCCCCTCGGGGAGGAGGGATTTGAGTGCTATACAAGATATAACCCAGATGGACAGGATATGGGGGAGGTGCTAAACTGCAATCAGATGTATAACATAACAGCTGAGGAACAGGGGTCACTGTTCAGTAGCTCCTGGCTGAGAAAGCAGATAGTCAGTAGAGCCGATGTCTGGTGGTGGTGCGGAGAGGATACTCTGTGGCCCCGGCTACCAGGGTCATGGACGGGAACCTGTACCCTTACACAACTAATGATGCCCTTCACCATAGCAGTAGAGCATGCGGTCAAAATCAATGAAGGAGGCCGACGACAAAGGAGAGAGGTGAGAGGATCATTCGACACACACATCTATATAGATGCAATAGGGGTGCCAAGAGGGGTACCCGATGAATTCAAAGCCAGAAACCAGATAGCTGCTGGCTTTGAGTCCATACTCTTCTGGTGGTCCACAATTAATAAAAATGTGGACTGGATCAACTACCTATACTACAATCAACAACGCTTTATAAATTACACACGAGATGCGGTTGAAGGATTAGCGGAACAACTGACAGCTACCAGCCTAATGGCCTGGCAAAATCGCATGGCCTTAGACATGCTGCTGGCTGAAAAAGGGGGGGTGTGCGTAATGTTTGGGGAACAATGTTGCACCTTCATCTCCAACAACACTGCTCCTGATGGGTCCGTGTCAAGGGCCTTAGCGAGTCTCACCTCCCTGTCTATCGAATTGGCCGAGAACTCAGGAGTAGACACCTCCTGGACCAAGTTTCTAGACTCCTGGTTTGGGAAATGGAAGCACATCTTTACATCAGCCCTAACATCAGTGATAGTTATGATGGGGTTGCTGTGTCTATTCGGATGTTGCATCATTCCCTGCATACGGGGGTTGTCTCAGCGATTGATAGAGGCAGCTCTGACAAAGAACGACATCGCCATGATGGCCTTTAGAGCACAGCATGACCAGCAGAAGGAATATAGAGAGGCAAAGACTCTGCTGCTAGCACTAGAAAAGGAGGAAATAGTATAAATCAAAGTAGCGTGGCATAAGAAAAAGGGTGGATTGTGAGAGAGGGGTAAAAAGGGATAATTGATTTAGACTAAGGATCCTGAGAAATAGCTGACCCGACCATGCTCGACTAAAAAAAGGGATCCTGAGAAATAGCTGACCCGACCATGCTCGACTAAAAAAAAGGGATCCTGAGAAATAGCTGACCAGACCGTGCTCGGCTAGAGAAAAAAACCCGCAAGAACAAATAGTGACAGACCAAGGACAAGTGTTAGAAGATAATCAGAGAACTAGGAGGAAGTCCAAAATAATCAGAGAACTAGGGGAGAGGGAGGGCATGAACTATTCTGTACTGTGCTTGCCTAATGAAATAAATGAATATTACTGTATGATGTGGAAGGCAACAGGGGCGGTGACGGGAGATTGTGCACCTCAGTGCTCCGATTGGAAGGAGCCCGAAGGGAAGGAATTAAAGGTGTAACAATTGTAAAATGAAGTGAATAAAAAGAAGGGATTTTCCCGACCTCGGTGTGTCTCGACAGGGGAGACACCCAACTCTGCAGACTTGCAAATAAACTATACTTGTTTCTCTAGATTGTCTCGAGCATCGTGATTGTGAGCACTCACATTTGCATCTCACAAATGTAAATGGAAAACATATTCCTTCCTCTGGCTTCACATTTCATACCTCTTCCATCAAGACCATATCTCTGACTTTTTTACTTTTCATCAGTGGCCTTTGTACAACCATCAACCAACCAACCCCCCCACCCCTCCATCTGTGTCCACCTATCACTTGCCAGACTTCCAGCTCTTCTTTCAGCTTTCTTCTGCCCCCACCCCACTACAATCATTCTGAAGAATGATCTCCACCCAAAACGTCATCTATGTATGTCCTCCAGATTTGCGACCTGACCTATTGAGTTACTCCAACACTTTGTGTCTTTTTCCGGACTCAGTCTATCCAGCGCCAGGATTGGGAACGGATTCCTTGACGCGCATCTGTGTAGGCTAATTGACTTCGTTAAAAATGGCACATTGTCCCATGTGTGTAGGATAGTGCTAGTGTGTGGGGATCTCTGGTCGACGCGGGCTCGGTAGGCCGAAAAGCCTGTTTCCATACTGTATCTTTGAACTAAACTAAACTAAGCCCACGCTGACCTGTTCACACCAGTTCCATGTTGGCCCACTTTCTTCACCTCTGCTCAGTAGTCCCGCCCCCTCACCTGACAGTCTGAAGAAGGGTCTCGACCCGAAATTTCACCCGTTCCTTCTCTCCCGAGGTACTGCCTGACCTGCTGAGTTACTCCAGCATTTTGTGTCTACCTTCGATTTTAACCAGCATCTGCAGTTTTTTTCCTACTGATTCAGACAGTCCAGTGCATTTTCTGCGCCCATTCCAGTTCGTTTTTTTTTTTGCAAATATGGTCATATGCTCAAGTCCATGAATCTAAGTTTCTGCTGTAAACTAAAATGGAGGCCATTTCTGGAATATCTGATTCCGTTTCAACTCTACTTTAGCTTGACTTTTCTGTCCCCTTTCGTACACCACATTCAGCCTCTTAATATCGACCAAGATCGTCTGAAGGCTCATAGCGTCGACTTGATATTAATTTTTCAAGCGGAACTTTTGCAATCGCTCTTTGCGTGAATGTTTTGCAATCGCCCTTTGGTGAATCACTTTGAAGGGTTTTACATAATTCGCTGAGAGAGTAAGTAGAATCTTCAGAGATAAGTGACCTGAAAAGGTGAAGTTGACTCCATAAGTTAATTTCATCACTTCACATGCAAATGAAGATAAATAAATGGGTGTTCACTGGGAAATTCTTTGTGATTTTGTCTCTAGTGAATCTGCACCTTTATTCGCATTCATTTTGTGTTTTTTCTCATTTATCCTTCATAAATACCACACTGTCCTCTATTGGCTCTGTTGGATCTCTGATCATAATGCAAGATAGGTTTCCAGATCATTCAGTGAGCTCATTGTTTAATGATAGTCACTCATTCGACTCTTGTTGACACAGCTAAGTAAGGTTGTCAGTTTGACGGATTGTTCCCGATCATCCAGACATCCAGGATTATCTCCAGGTCACGGCTGCCATAGAGGCGTTAAACTAAACCATGTTTTTGTTTTCCTTGAATGCATTCATTCGTTCATTAAGACCATATCAGACAAAGCATAAAGTGCTGGAAGAACTCAGCGGGTCAACCAGCATCAGAGGAAGGCCGTGGAAATACGTGGAGGCAGGAAAAACCTGGGTCTACACCAGGGCCGTTTTTACAGCATTATGGGCCCCCGGGCAAAGCAGTGTAATGGGGCCCCTACCGTTACTCTCCCCCACCCCCCTTTCCCTACCAGCCCCCCCCTATCGTGCCGGCGAAAAGCACTTACCGAAAAGCACTTAGCGATGGACTTAGGGTGCTACATTGTTGCGAAAAGCACTTACAGATCGCTGTGAGAAGCACTTAGCGACTGAAAATGTTGTGAAAAAAGCACTTATTGAACCTACATTTTTAAAGTAGTATTTATTTATTGCAAGTCACTTAACATACACAGATCAGCATGGGGCCCCTATGCTCGTGGGCCCCCGGGCAAGTGCCCATCAGGCCCATGCGTTAAGACAGCCCTGGTCTACACTGGTGGGTGATGGATCCCGACCTGAAACGTTACCCATCCATGAGGCGGCATGGTGGCACACTGCTAGAGTTGCTGCCTTACAGCGCCAGGTATCCAGGTTCGATCCTGACCATGGGGGCTGACTGTGCAGAGTTTGTATTTTCTCTCTGGGACCACATGGGTTTTCTCCGGGTGCTCTCGTTTCCTCCCACATGCCAAAGACCTGCAGGTTTGCGTGGGTTCGTATCCCACTTCTGACAACAAGTTGTGCTGACCGTATAATAACAGAAGCCTTACACCTGGATAATGATCCAAAGACTTTATTAACTGCATAGCAAGCACCACCTCACGCCTGCACGTTCCACTTACACCAACCCCAATCTCGCAAGCAGCAGTCACTCAAAAGCTAAAGGAGCGTAACTACAAATGCATGACACATAACATGAGTGACACCATTACACTAATCTACAATTGGCATCTGTGAATTGTCCCTCGTGCAAAGGAATAGAACTAGTGTACGGAGATCGGTGGTCAGCGTGGACTCGGTGGGCCAAACTGCCTACTTCCACGCTGTATCTCTAAGCCACACTAAACAGGTTCTCCAGGGATGCTGCCTGGCTTGCTGAGTTACTCCAGCACTTTGTGTCCGTTTGTGAAGGTAATCCTATTTGGTAAGAACATGTGTAATTCCTTTCTATTTAGACAACTATGCAGGTGTGATGGGATAGCTATGCAGGTGTGATGGGATAGCTATGCAGGTGTGATGGGATAGCTATGCAGGTGTGATGCAACAGGTGTGTGGGTGTACTGGTGTGAAGGGACAGGTGTGCTTGAGGCTGGACGGACAGCAGGAATGTAGGTGAGGGTGACTTAAGGGAGGAAGAACATGCAATGGATAATTATGCCCCCACCAAATCAAAAATGACAGAAGAGACTGATTAGAAAAATGTGTTACTCTTAAATTCCAAAGTTAATAGTTTAAAAAAATATGTTCCAGCTATTGTCAGTATGCACTCTGCATTTTTAAGGTTTCTAACTTGTTTTGTTAAGTTTAGTTTAGAGATACACCGCGGAAACAAGCCCTTTGACCCACCGAGTCTGCACCGACCAGCGATCCCCGCGCATTAGCACTATCCTACACACATCGAGGACAATTTTACGTCTTAGGAGTGTGAGATCTCGGAGAAAACCCATGCGGTCACGGGGAGAAGGTACAAACTCCGTCCAGACAGCGCCCATAGTCGAGATGGAACCCGGGTCTCTGGCGCTGCAAACACTGTAAGGCAGCAACTCTACCGCTGCAGCACGTTCACTGAGCAATCCGATCTGAGAATTTTCTAACAGTGGGTTTACACCAAACCTAGACCCAACAGGCTGGAGTAACTCAGCAGAACAGGCAGCATCTCTTGAGAGAAGTAATGGGTGATGTTTCGTGTTGAGACCCTTCTTGAGACCAGGTCTGAAGAAGGGTCGAGACCGAAAACCTCACTCATTCCTTCTCTCCAGAGATGCTGCCTGTCCCGCTGAGTAACTCCAGCATGTTGGGTCTGTCATACTGAAGAGGTGTGGGATTGACCGAGGAACAACCTTGCAGATGAGATAAAAGGACAGAAAGTGCTGGAGTAACTCAGCGGATCAGGCAATCTCTCTGGGGAACATGGACATGTGATGTTTCAGCTCAGGACCCTTTCCTGTTTAGTTTAGTTTAGTTTAGTTTAGTTTAGTTTAGTTTAGTTTAGTTTAGTTTAGTTTAGTTTAGAGATACAGTGCCAACCAGTGATCCCCAAACACTAGTTCTATCCTACACATAAGGTCAAATTTATAGAGGCCAATTAACCTACACATTTTCACGTTTTTGGAGTGTGGGAGGAAACCGGAGCACCCGGCAAAAACGCACATGGCCACAGGGAGTACATGCAAACTCCATACAGACAGCACCCGCAGTCAGGATCAAACCTGGGTCTCTGGTGCTGAAAGGCAGCAACTCTACCGCTGCGCCACTGTGATGTCCTTTCTTCTTTCTGTGAAACCCATAGAATATTAAGTCAAGGCCCCACCTTGGTTGTAAAGGGCAACACATGAGATATCAATCTCTGATCAATAGCTGTGGCTCCATCAGAATAGGTAAACTAGTCAGCTTGTCATCACACGAAAGGACTCCAAGTGCTGGAGTAACTCAGCAGGTGTGGCATAGTGGCGCGGCAGTAGAGTTGCCGCCTCACAGTGCCAGAGACCCGGGTTCAATCTTGATTAGAGTCCTGTCTGTACGGAGTTTGTACGTTCTCCCTTTAACCGCGTAGGTGCTTCAGCTTCCTTTCACATTGCAAAGACGTTCAGGTTTGTAGGTTGATTGGTTTTCTGTAAATTGTCCCCAGTGTGTAGGATAGAACTAGTGTATGGGTGTCTGCTGGTCGGCGTGGACTTGGTGGGCCGAAGGGCTGGTTTCCACACAGGATCTCTTAACTAAATTAAACTAAAGATTAGGCAGCATCTCTGGAGAACTTTGATTGGGGACATTTGGGGACAAGACCCTTCTCGACACAAAACGTCACCTACACATGTTCTCCAAATAAGCTGTTTGACCTGCTGAGTTACTCGAGCACTTTCATAAATTCATGTTAATTAGTGATAGAAGCAGAATTAGGCCATTCGGCCCTTCATTCAATTACGGCTGATCTATCTCTCCCACCTAACCCCATTCTCCTGCCTTCTCCCCATAACCCCTGACACCCGTACAAATCAAGAATCTGTCTATCTCTGCCTTAAAAATACCCACTGACTTGGCCTCCACGGCCTTCTGTGGCAATGAGTTCCACAGATTCACCACCCTCTGATTCAAGAAATTGCTCCCCATCTCCTGGCCCAGCGGTAGAGTTGCTGCCTTACAGCGAATGCAGCGCCGGAGACCTGGGTTCGATCCCGACTACGGGTGCCGTCTGTACGGAGTTTGTACGTTCTCCCCGTGACCTGCGTGGGTTTTCTCCAAGATCTTCGGTTTCCTCCCACACTCCAAAGACGGACAGGTTTGTAGGTTAATTGGCTCGGTAAATGTTAAAATTGTCCCTGGTGGGTATAGGATAGTGTTAATGTGCGGGGATCGCTGGTCGGCATGGACCCGGTGGGCTGAAGGGCCTGTTTCCGCGCTGTATCTCTAAAATAAACTAAACTGAAGGAACGTCCTTTAATTCAAATGTAACTTGTCCTTTTGTGTATTTTGTGTTTTGACAGGAGGCTCGGGCATTATTCCGATCTAAAGATTTGCTTTGTACAACTTAATTGCAGAATATGAGCTGCAACATAATTTTGACTGCGTAGCAATGAAATTCTTCATTTATTGTCAAGGTCATCAAGGACATTGAATGTAAATTTGTCCTTTGCTTCATCTCATTTTTCACCTAAAACCTACCCAACATACAAATTCACGAATGACTCCATAATCTATACTGATAGATTATTCCCCCTGCGTTTTAGGTTATTTACATGTAAAACAGCAATATACGTTTGCAGATCACAACCAGAAAAATATACCTACCTGCTCTGAACATCAACTTTGCTGGCCAGCCAAACATGGTTAGAATTCGTAGGTATTGCCTCCAGTAGACTTATCCTTTAACAGAAAAATATATATATTTTCCAGATGCCATTCAACTATGTGAACCATAAATCAAATTAAAACTTAAAGTTTCAACTGCTAATAAATATATATATATTGATATAACTAATGAATAAGATTGGCTTTGATACGCTAATGCAGGAAACATGTTCACGATGTTGGGGGAGTCCTGAACCAGGGGCCACAGTTTAAGAATAAGGGGTAGGCCATTTATGACAGAGATGAGGAAAAACTTTTTCACCCAGAGACAGTGCCACCCTGATCCAGAATAAAAGGCTTCCCAACAACAGGGAAGAATTTGGGGCGGCACGGTGGCGCAGCGGTAGAGTTGTTGCCTTCTAGCGCCAGAGACCCAGGTTGGATCCTGACTACGGGTGCTGTCTGTATGGAGTTTGTACATTCTCCCCATGACGGCGTGGATTTTTTCCCGGGTGCTCTGGTTTCCTCCCAAACTCCAAAGACGTACTGGTTTGTAGGTTAATTTGACTTTGGTAAAGACAGGGTATAATTGTGTGGTGTGTACGGGAATGGCTGGTCGGTGCGGACTCAGTGGGCCGAAGGGTTTGTTTCCATTCTGTATCTCCAAATAAACTAAACTAAACCATCAGACCCTTGAACTCAACACAAAACTAACCTCATCTACTTCTGTGGTTAGAACTTCTGGTGGACTGCCTGACCCGCTGAGTCGCTTCTGGTGAACTTCTGGTGGACTGCCTGACCCGCTGAGTCGCTTCTGGTGAACTTCTGGTGGACTGCCTGACCCGCTGAGTCGCTTCTGGTGAACTTCTGGTGGACTGCCTGACCCCCTGAGTCACTCCCACATTTTGCATTTTATTCGGGTATCGGTAAATTCCAACTGGTAATTGAACCGTGCCCTGAAAAGACCTTTAGTTTTGAAAATGCTGTGGTTCAAAATACCTTTGTTATTCCGAGTCTGAAACTCCGAATTTCTGTTACACTTTCTGCGTTTCGTGTCACAGAGAGTCTCATAGCGTGGGAACAGGCTCTTTGGACGACACATGTCCCTCTACTGTGTGAAAGTGGTGCTCTGGTTGTTGTTGGGTCTAATGTGATGTACACATTAGTGGCAGCTGTTTAGCATGTCATGTGTGTTTCTGGTTGACATCCAATGGGTGTGGCAAAATAAACGCTTTTGATGCTCAACTCAACCAGTTTGCAGATTCTTATCATAAAGTCAGATGGGGAGGGTGCATGGCTGGATTCCTCTCATGTTAATGCAAGGAGCATGACCAACAAATGAAAATATTGCTCATGTCATCACATCTGATAAACGCTGACAGTGTCCTCCATAATGTTGGGGACAAAGACCCATCATTTATTTATTTGCCTCTGTACTCCACAATTTGAGATTTGTAATAGAAAACATCACATGTGGTTAAAGTGCACATTGTCAGATTTTATTCAAGGGTATTTTTATACATTTTGGTTTCACCATGTAGACATTACAGCTGTGTTTATACATAATTCCCCCCATTTCAGGGCACCATAATGTTTGGGACACATGGCTTCACAGGTGTTTGTTATTGCTCAGGTGTGTTTAATTGCCTCCTTAATGCAGGTATAAGAGAGCTCTCAGCACCTAATCTTTCCTCCAGTCTTTCCATCACCTTGGGAAACTTTTATTGCTGTTTATCAACATGAGGACCAAAGTTGTGCCAATGAAAGACAAAGAAGCCATTATGAGACTGAGAAACAAGAATAAAACTGTTAGAGACATCAGCCAAAGCTTAGGCTTACCAAAATCAACTGTTTGGAACATCATTAAGAAGAAAGAGAGAACTGGTGAGCTTATAAATCGCAAAGGGACTGGCAGGCCAAGGAAGACCTCCACAGCTGATGACAGAAGAATTCTCTCTATAATAAAGAAAAATCCCCAAACACCTGTCCAACATATCAGAAACACTCTTCAGGAGTCAGGTGTGGATTTGTCAATGAACACTGTCCGCAGAAGACTTCATGAACCGAAATACAGAGGTTACACTGCAAGATGCAAACCACTGGTTAGCCGCAAAAATAGGATGGCCAGGTTACAGTTTGCCAAGAAGAGTTCAAAAGAGCAACCACAGTTCTGGAAAAAGGTCTTGTGGACAGATGGGACGAAGATTAACTTATATCAGAGTGATGACAAGAGCAAAGTATGGAGGAGAGAAGGAACTGCCCAAGATCCAAAGCATACCACCTCATCTGTGAAACACGGTGGTGGGGGTGTTATGGCCTGGGCATGTATGGCTGCTGAAGGTACTGGCTCACTTATCTTCATTGATGATACAACTGCTGATGGTAATAACAGAATGAATTCTGGTGTATAGATACATCCGATCTGCTCAAGTTCAAATGCCTCAAAACTCATAGGCCGGCGGATCATTCTACAACAAGACAATGATCCCAAACATACTGCTGAAGCAACAAAGGAGTTTTTCAAAGCTAAAAAATGGTCAATTCTTGAGTGGCCAAGTCAATCACCCAATCTGAACCCAATTGAGCATGCCTTTATATGCTGAAGAGAAAATGAAGGGGACTAGCCCCCAAAACAAGCATAAGCTAAAGATGGCTGCAGTACAGGCCTGGCAGAGCATCACCAGAGAAGACACCCAGCAACTGGTGATGTCCATGAATCGCAGACGTCAAGCAGTCATTGCATGCAAAGGATATGCAACAAAATACTAAACATGACTACTTTCATTTACATGATATTGCTGTGTCCCAAACATTATGTGCCAGACAGCACCATTCAGCGGTACATAGGCCGACCCATCAGGATTCCAGCACACCTAAGTGTACCCTTCACCAATACAAGACAAAGTGCTGGAGTATCTCAACGGGTCAAGCAGCATCTCTGGAGATCATGGATCAGCAATGTTTCGAGTTGGTACCCTTCTTCAGATTGATTGTTAACTACTATAATCAGTCTGACGAAGGGTCCCGTCCTGAAACATTACCCATTCCTTCTCTCCAGGGATGCTGCCTGTCCTGCTGGAGCCACAAACACTCTAGCATTTTGTGTCTGTCTTTGGTTTAAACCAGCACCTGCAGTTCCTTCCTACACGTTGGCTCTCCATGTTCTCTAGAGATGCTGGCTGAGTTACTCCAGCACATTGTGTTTTTTTATAAACCTGCACTTGCTAAGCCTTGCATTCCCTCTCTCTCCATTCCCCTCCCTCGTTGTCCTGCTAGTTCCACCGTTCGCATCCCTTTGTTACCACCTCCTCCATAGCCAACAATCCACCATTGTGGGCTCCACCTTTCCTGCGCCACCTTTCATCAGTTCCAGCTCTGATTTCTACCTTTTCATATCTCCAGTTTCCCTCTCCCTTGACTCTCAGTCTGAAGAAGGCTCTCGACCCGAAACACCACCTATTCCTTTTCTCCAGAGATGCTGCCTGACCCGCTGAGATACTACAGGTGTTTGTGTCTGTCTTCGGTGTAAACCGGCATCTGCACTTCCTCATCTGCAGTTTCTTGTGGCTGGATCTCTCACCATGTTATTGACCTTCTAATGTTATGTATCCCTGTGAATATCCCATTGAAGATTCAACACTCTGTTGCGTAGCTGTTTTCGATGAGCCTTGACAAAGACTGCCTGGAACTACCAGGAGAACACACTCCACAAAGAGGTGGGATGAAGGTCTCATCCACACGGTAGCTTGATGGGGTTATAGTGCCGTATAGCACAGATACAGGCCCTTTGACATAGGATGAGGATTCCATCATCTTTTCTCTCGCCATTACCTTTTCCCATTGCCCACCAGATCTACCAACAGGGATTGACAAGCCTAACTCGGCCAACACCAACATCGCTTTCATGTCTCAAGAATGTCATTGTTCTGTTTTGGGACATATGACAATAAAACACTCTTGACTTGACTCATCAGTATCTCTTGGTCTCCATCGGGGTGGCACGGTGGCGCAGCGGTAGAGTTGCTGCCTCACAGCGCCAGAGACCAGGGTTTGATCCTGACCACGGGTGCCGTCTGTACGGAGTTTGTACGTTCTCCCCGTGACCTGCGTGTGTTTTCTCCAAGATCTTCGGTTTCCTCCCACACTCCAAAGATGTACAGGTTTGTAGGTTCATCGGCTTGGTATAAATGTAACATTGTCCCTAGTGTGTGTAGGATGGTGTTAATGTGCAGTGATCGCTGGTCGGCATGGACGGTGGGTGGGCTGTTTCCATGCTGTATCTCTAAACCAAACTAAACTAAAATACTTAAGTAAACATTCCTCTTCTCCATATTTGACGGGGAACTTTTCCGACCAATTACTTTGCTCTGTGCCTCTGCACCTCAGCTGTGTTCAACCATCAACTAATGACTACCAGCTCTCATTAGTTCAGGTGAATGGTCTCAACCCGAAACATCGACAACCCCTTTCCCTCCAGAAATGCTGCCTGACCCGCTGAGTTCCCCAGAACTCAGTATTTTGCTCCAGTTTACACCATCTCTGGGTACAAAATCATGAGAGGAACAGATCGGGTAGATGCACAGCCCAGAGTAGGTGAATCAAAGACCAGAGGACATAGGTTTAAGGTGAAGGGGGAAAAAATGAATAGGAATCTGAGGGGTAACTTTTTCACACAAAGGGTAGTGGGTGTATGGAACAAGCTGCCAGAGAAGGTAGTTGAGGCTGGGACTATCCATCGTTTAAGAAACAGTTAGACAGGTACATGGATAGGACAGGTTTGGAGGGATATGGACCAAACGTGGGCAAGTGGGACTGGTGTAGCTGGGACACTGTTGGCCGGTGTGGGCAAGTAGGGCTGAAGGGCCTGTTTCCTCATTGTATCACTGTCTGACTCCATGTAACTGCTAGGAATTATTAATAAACTGTTTATATATGTTCTGAGTTGAGTTCTGTTCTGAGCCTTCTCTGATTTTGGTTTGGCCAGGCTTGTAGAGCTGCAGCCTCACAGCGCTAGAGACCCGGGTTCAATACTGACCTCGGGTGCTGTCTGTGTGGAGTTTGCACGTTCTCCCTGTGACCAAGTGGGTTTTCTCCGGGTGCTCCGGTTTCCTTCCACATCCCTAAAATGCGGGGGTTTGCAGGTTAATTGGCCTCCAAATTGCCCCTCGTGTGCAGTAGGGTAATTAGTGTGAACGGGTGATTATTAGTTGCCGTGGACCCAGTGGGCCGAAGGGCCTGTTTCCATGCTGTATCTCCAAAACTAAATCTAAGACAAATGCAGAAATAAAGTAGCAGTAAGAGAAAGAATCTGCACCTCAACACGAACCAAACTCTTCTTCCAAAACCTCCAGTTCAACATTAACCAACACTCGAATATTATCCAAAACTATCCGACACCCTCAACAGCACCTAACATCTCCATCAGCACTCCATACCCAACATTCACTACAATGTAGAAATACATGCAAAGATGCTTCCAAGATGGTGCCCAACCCAGCAGACTATTTGTGTGCTAGCCACAGAAGCAGATCTACAAACATATTACAATCGCTCCACGATCTTAAATCTCCATTCCTCACTGTAAATGGATCGATTGTAATCATGTATTGTCTTTCTGCTGACGGGTTAGCACGCAACTAAAGCTTTTCACTGTACCTCGGTACACGTGACAATAAACTAAACTCAACTGAAAGACCGCAAGACTTCCCAACATTATCCAGGATTACCAGTGCAATCCAATATCTGTCAGAGCTGCCGATCACATCAGCCAACACCAACTCCACTGGTCCACCCAGCAGCCCCCAACACTATTCTAAACCACAAGCATTATCCAACACTCCTGATATCTTCCAATGTTATCCAAACCTTCAAGCTCCAAACACTAAGACCATTCAACACAACAAACATCACACCACAGTACTGTTACTCATTTGTAGAGTTAATAGCCACAGAAGGGTGTGGAAGCCATCAATAGATATTTTTTAAGGCAGAGATAGAGAGATTTTTGATTGGTATGGGTGTCAGGGAATATGGGGAGAGGCAGGAGGATGGGGTTGAGAGGGGAAGATGGATCAGCCATGATTGAATGGCAGAGTAAACCTGATGTGCTGAAAAATTAATACCACCCTACAGTACTAAAACCGCCCAACACTACTAACACTTCGTAACATTACTAACACCATTCAGCACTTCAAAGGTCATACAACACTACGAACACCAGCCAATATCACTTACACCATAAAACGGCACCCAGCAGCTGCAGCGAAATCACCTGCCCATGCATTATGTAAAGCGATACAGAGAGAGAGAGAGAGAGAGGAGAGAGAGAGGAGAGAGAGAGAGAGAGAGAGAGAGAGAGAGAGAGAGAGAGAGAGAGAGAGAGAGAGAGAGAGAGAGAGAGAGAGAGAGAGAGAGAGAGAGAGAGAGAGAGAGAGAGAGAGAGAGAGAGAGAGAGAGAGAGAGAGAGAGAGAGAGAGAGAGAGAGAGAGAGAGAGAGAGAGAGAGAGAAAAGCAGGGAGAGAGTGAGAGGGGGAAGGTGGGAGGGGGAAAGGGAAGGGAGAGAGGGCAGTAATGCGTATGTAATTCCCCCACTCTTGGTGCTTTTTGATGAGTCATAACAGTCACGACATTGACTTCAGGTAAAAGGCTCCATATACCTGAAGCCATGTACAAATGTGGATACAGTGCATTCAGAAAGTATTCAGACCCCTTCACTTTTTCCACATTTTGTTACGTAACAGCCTTATTTTTAAATGGATTAAATTCATTTTTTTAATCATCAATCTACACACAATACCCCAGAATGAAGAAGAGAAAACAGGTGTTTAGAAATTTTTGCAAAATAATTAAAAAGAAATAACTGAAATATCACATTTACACAAGTATTCAGACCCTTTGCTATGACACACAAAATTGAGCTTCGGTTCATCCTGTTTCCATCGATTATCCTTGAGATGTTTCTACAACTTGATTGGAGTCCACAAGTGGTAAATTCAATTGATTGGACATGATTTGGAAAGGCACACACCTGTCTATATAAGGTCCCACAGTTGACAGTGCATGTCAGAGCAAACACCAAGCCAGGAAGAGGAAGGAATTGTCCGTAGACCTCCGAGACAGGATTGTGTCGAGACACAGATCTGGGGAAGGGTATAAAACAATTTCTGCAGCATTGCAGGTCCCGAAGAGCACAGTGGCCTCCGTCATTCTTAAATGGAAAAACTTTGGAACCACCAGGACTCTTCATAGAACTGGCTGCCCGGACAAACAGCAATCGGGGAGACGGGTCTTGGTCAGGGAGGTGACCAAGAACCCAATGGTCACTCTGACAGAGCTCCAGAGTTCCTCTGTGAAGATGGGAGAACCTTCCAGAAGGACAACTATATCTGCAGCACTCCACCAATCAGGCCTTTATGGTAGAGTGGCCAGACAGAAGCCACTCCTCAGTAAAAGGCACATGACAGCCCGCTTGGAGTTTGCCCAAAGGCACCTAAAGGACTCTCAGTCCATGAGAAACAAGATTCTCTGGTCTGATGAAACCAAAATTGAACTCTTTGGCCTGAATGCCAAGCGGCACCGCTCATCACCTGGCCAATACCATGCCTACGGTGAAGCACAGTGGTGGTGGCAGCATCATGCTGTGGGGATGTTTTTCAGCAGCAGGAACTGGGAGACTAGTCAGGATCGAGGGAAAGATGAACAGAGCAAAGTACAGAGAGATCCTTGATGAAAACCTGCTCCAGAGCGTTCTGGACCTCAGACTGGGGCGGAGGTTCACCTTCCAACAGGACAACGACCCTAAGCACACAGCCAAGACCACGCAGGGGTGGCTTTGTGAATAGTCTGTGAATGTCCTTGAGTGGCCCAGCCAGAGCCCGGAGTTGAACCCGATCGAACATCTCTGGAGGGACCTGAAAATAGCTGTGCATCGATGCTCCCCATCCAACCTGACAGAGCTTGAGAGGATCTGCAGAGAAGAATGGGATAAATTACCCAAATACAGGTGTGCCAAGCTGGTAGCTTCATACCCAAGAAGACTTGAGGCTGTAATCGCTGCCAAAGGTGCCTCAACAAAGTACTGAGTAAAGGGTCTGAATACTTATGTAAATGTGATATTTCAGTTATTTATTTTTTATTACTTTGCAAAAATTTCCAAACACCTGTTTTTGCTTTATTATCATGGGGTATTGATGATTTAAAAAAAACAAATTTAATCAGAATAAAAGGACGTACCTTTAGAAAGGAGATGGGGAGGAATTTATCTAGTCAAAGGGTGGTGAATCTGTCTAACTCATTGCACAGACGGCTGTCGAGACCCAGTCAATGGATAGTTTTAAGGTGGAGAGTGATAGTTTCCTGATGAGTAATGGTGTCAAGGGTTATGGGGAGGAGGCAGGAGAATGGGGTTCATTGCAAAAGATAGATCAGCCATTCAACGGGGAGTAGACTTGATGGGCCGAATGGCCTAAAACTGCACCTACATCTAATGAACATTCGGGAGGGGGGGAAGGGTGACTTGTTGACTACAAGATGAGCGGCACTACTATGATAACCCTTCACTACTCCAGTCACCCTCAGGCCACAGGGGTGATCCCACTGACAATACCTGAGTGAACCCCACCAGGAACGAGCCTAACATCTCAGCAAGACCACAATGCGTGTCACTGGCCTGCAGTTTGTGGGGAGAGTCGACTGCCCAGTTGCTCCTGGGATAGGACAACCTTTATCTCACAAAAGGACATAAAGTGCTGGAGTAACTCAGCAGGTCAGGCGGCATCTATGGAGAGCATGGATGGGTGAGATTTCAGTTCGAGACCCTTCTTCAGAGCAGGTCATTCAGTCTGAAGAAGTGTCTCGACCCGGAATGACACCTAATCCTTCTCTGCAGAGATGCTGCCTGTTCCGTTGAGTTACTCCAGCATTTTTTGGCTATTTTCAGTATAAACCAGCATCTGCAGTTCTTTCCTACACATCTCTGGAGAACATGGATAGGTGACTTTTGGGTTGGGGCCCTTCTTTGGGGGTCTTCAAACTTCACCTATCCATGTTTTCCAGAGATGTTGCCTGACCTGCTGAGGTACTCCAGCACTTTGTGTCCAGTTGTGTATAAACCAGCACCTGCAGTTCTTTATTGCGTGCAGCAGACTGCTGGGTGGGGTATCTCACCAAACAGGTTCCCCATGGTCATGGCCACAGCTGCAAACCAACCCGCCAGTGAAAGTAAAGGCGAGGACCCCTATGGCAAGTGAGGATCTACGAAGTCGAGAAAGATTTTTCAAATACAATCCTCCGGCAATTTGTGCCCTTTTGTGCAAGCCACCATCTGCATTCCTGCACTTTGCGAAGGGCACGTTAGGTGTGATGGGTATAACTTAGCAGCCGGTGGAACAGGTACGGACTGCGGGGCCATGCACTGTCCTAGCGCAAAGACAGACACGCACATGCTCACCCCCCCCCCATCCCCCCCCCCCCCCCCCCCCGCAAGAAACGATGCATAGAATCACAGGAATTGACAACTTATCCGTTTGTAACAGTGAAAAAAAAATCCAACTTTATACATAGTCATAGAGTGATACAGTGTGGAAACAGGGCCTTTGGCCCAACTTGCCCACACCGGCCAACAATGTCCCAGCTACACTAGTCCCACTTGCCTGCGCTTGGTCCATATCCCTCCAAACCTGCCCTATCCATGTACCTGTCTAACTGTTTGCTCTACCTCCTCTGGCAGCTTGTTCCATACACCCACCACCCTTTGTGTGAAAAGGCTACCCCTCGGATTCCTATTCAATCTTTTCCCCTTCACCTTGTCCTCTGGTCCTCGATTCCCCTACTCTGGGCAAAAGACCATCAACCCGATCTATTCCTCTCATGATTTTGTATATTTCTATAAGATCACCCTTCATCCTCCTGCGCTCCATGGAATAGAGACCCAGCCTACTCAACCTCTCCCTATAGCTCACACCCTCTAGTCCTGGCAACATCTTTATAAATATTTTCTGAAATCTTTCAACCTTGACAATATCTTTCCTATAACATGGTGCCCAGAACTGAACACAATATTCTAAATGCGGTCTCACCAACGTCTTATACAACTGCAACATGTCCTCCCAACGTCTGTACTCAATACTCTGACTGATGAAAGCCAAAGTTCCAATAGCCTTTTTGACCACCTTATCTACCTGCGACTCGACCTTCAAGGAACCTTGCACCTGTACTCCTAGATCTCTCTGCTCTACAACACTACCCAGAGGCCTACCATTTACTGTGTAGGTCCTGCCCTTGTCCGACGTCCCAAAATGCAACACCTCACACTTCTCTGTATTAAACTCCATCAACCATTCCTCCGCCCACCTGGCCAATCGATCCAGATCCTGCTGCAATCGTTCACAACCATCTTCACTATCTGCAAAACCACTCACTTTTGTATCATCAGCAAACTTGCTAATCTTGCCCTGTACGTTCTCATCCAAATCATTGATGTAGATGACAAACAGTAACGGGCCCAGCACTGAACCCTGAGGCACGCCACTAGTCACAGGCCTCCAGTCCGAGAAGCAACCTTCCATCATCACCCTCTGCTTCCATCCATGGAGCCAGTTTGCTATCCATTCAGCTATCTCTCCTTGGATCCCATGCGATCTAACCTTCCAGAGCAGCCTACCATGCAGAACCTTGGCGAACGCTTTACTGAAGTCCATGTACACAACATCTACAGCTCTGCCCTCATCAACCTTTTTTGTCCCGTCTTCAAAAAAATCAATCAGATTTGTGAGACACGACTTCCCATGTACAAAACCATGCTGACTGTCCCTAATTAGCCCTTGCCCATCCAAATGCCTGTACATCCTATCCCTCAGAATACTCTCCAGTAACTTACCAACTACAGATGTTCAGCTCACCGGCCTATAGTTCCCAACATTTTCCCTGCAGCCCTTCTTGAAAAGAGGCACAACATTTGCCACCCTCCAGTCTTCCGGCACCTTCCTGTATTTAAGGACGACTTGTAAATATCAACCAGAGCTCCCGCAATTTCCTCTCTAGTTTCCCACCATGTCCTCGGATATATCTGATCAGGCCCTGGAGATTTGTCTACCTTCAAACATGACAGTACTTTCTTTGATGGTATCACTGACTGCTCTCAAGACACTTCCAGTGACTGCCCCAAGTTCCTCCGTCCGACTGTCCTTCTCCTTGGTAAATATAGAGGAGAAATACTCATTGAGGGCCTTGCCCATCTCCTGTGGCTCCACACAGAGGTGACCGCTTTGATTCCTGAGAGGTCCCACTCTCTCTAGTTACTCTTTTCCCCCTTTTGTATTTATAAAATCTTTTGGGATTGTCCTTAATGCTACCCGCCAGAGCTATCTCCAGGCCCCTTTTTGCCCTTCTGATCTCCTTTTTTAGTTTACTCCTTAGTTCCCAAAACTCCTCCAGGGATGCACTTGATCCCAGCTGTCTATACCTGTCCCATGCATCCTTCTTGTTTTTGACCAATGCCTCAATTTCCCTCGTCAGCCAAGCTTCCTTACATTTGCCTGCTTTACCCTTCACTCTAACGGGTACGTACATATCCTGAGCTTTTGTTAGGACACTTTTAAAAACATCCCACTTGGCCGATGTTCCTTTCCCCTCAAATAACCTGCTCCAGTCAACTTGAGCGAGACTTTCTCTCGTACCCTTAAACTTTGCCTTACCCCAGTTGAGCATTTTAACACGTGGACCCTCTTCGTCCTTATCCATAACTATCTTAAACCTAATCGAACTGTGGTCCCTGGTCCCAAAGGGCTCCTCCACACACACACGTCATTAACTTGCCCTTCCCAATTTCCCAATACTAGATCCAGTGTTGCCCTCTCATGTGTGGGAGCCTCCACATACTGCTTGAGAAAACTCTCCTGAACACTGTTGAGGAATTGCACCCATCTAGACCCTTCACACTATGATTTTCCCAGTCAATATTGGGAAAGTTGAAATCCCCTCCTACAACAATCTGATTTGACCTGCAGCTGTCTGCAATCACCCGGCACATTTATTCTTCTAATTCCCGTTGACTATTCGTGGGTCTGTAGTACATCCCCAACAAGGTGACCATCCCTTTCTTGTTCCTCAGCTCCACCCATATAGCCTCACTAGACGAACCGTCCGTAATGCCACCTCTGACCACGGCTGTGACATCCTCCTTAACCCACCCCCCCCCCCCCCCCTCTTTTTCCCTCACCCCCGTCTCTCCTGATGTTCCTGTCCCCCGGAACATTCAGCTGCCAGCCCTGCCCCTCCCTTAACCAGGATTCAGTCATGGATACAACGTCCCAGTCGCTCGTATCTATCCATGCCCTCAGCTCATCTGCCTCACCCGTCAGGCCCCTTGCATTAAAATGCCTGCAGTTAAACCACCCCTCCTTCCTCGCTCTCCGCCTTTCACCTGCCTACTCTGTCCACTAAGCTTTCCCACACCACCCTCCATACCAACTCCTAGCCTCTCACTTGCCTCTGTCCTGTGCAAGATCCCCCCCCCCTCTCCCCCCTCCCCCCTCTCCCCCCTCCCCCCTCCTCTCCCCCCCCCCCCCTGACCTGCTGAGTTACTCCAGAATTTTGTGAGTAAATACCTTCGATTTGTACCAGCATCTGCAGTTATTTTCTTACACCATCCCCCTGCCAATCTAGTTTAAACTTTGTGCAGGAAGGAACTGCAGATGTTGGTTTAAACCGAAAATAGTGCTGGAGTAACTCAGCGGGACAGACAGCATCTCTGGAGTAAAGGAATAGGTGACGTTTCGAGTGGAGACCAGACTGAAGAAGGGTCTCAATCCGAAACGTCACCCATGCCTTCTCTCCAGAGATGCTGCCTGTCCCGCGAAGTTACTCCAGCTTTTTGTGTCCAACTTTATACTTTTTTTTTCTTGGCTTTAATAAACACAAACGATGCAACGACCCGACTTGAATATTCAAAGAGACGACAGGTGCTAGAATCGAGAGCATAAAACAGAGTGCTGGGGGAACTCAAAGGGTCGGACAGCATCTGTAGAGGGAAATGGAAGAACGAACGGTCCCGACCCCAAACGCTTGTCTGCCCGTCCCTCTCCACAGATGCTGCCTGACCCGCTGAGTTCCTCCAGCACTTTTTCTCTCTGTATTTTTCTGTTCAACTTACCGACTTTCTGGGCGTGTGACCACACTCACTCAGGGTGATCCGATCTTAAATGACCCGTGCCTTCATTTCGTTTCTCTCTCTCTCTGCGATTAGTCCGTTGCTCTATACTTCAAAACGACGTCGTGGTATTAATGGACAATCAAGTTCTTCCTCGCAAATGAAACGTTGACAATTTTTATTTCCTTCAGTAGCGATTAAGCGAGTACAGACAGACAGGTGTGATCATACTTTAACTGTTAAGCAACTAGTGGCAGGTGTCACAGTCCCAGCAAAGAGGCGGGGAGTAAAGCAGAGAGATATCAAACGCTGGGTCTGCTGTGACAGTCCAAAACCCGCAGTGTCCTGTACGGATCACCAAAGATAAGACACAAAGTGCTGGAGTAACTCAGCGGGACAGGCGGCATCTATGAGGACAAGGAATGGGTGACGCTTCTTCAGACTGGTTAGGGATAAGGGAAACGAGAGAAATAGAAGGGGATGTAGAGGGGTGTAGAACAAACGAATAAAATATATGCAAAAAAGTAACGATGATAAAGGAACCGGGCCACTGTTATCTGTGTGCTGGGTGAGAACGAGAAGCTGGTGGGTGGGAGAGGGGATGGGGTGAGAGGGGATGGGGTGAGAGGGGATGGGGTGAGAGGGGATGGGGTGAGAGGGGATGGGGTGAGAGGGGATGGGGTGAGAGGGGATGCCGGGGTTACTTGAAGTGAGATCAAACAATATTCACACCACTTGGTGTAAGCCGCCCACGCGAAATATGAAATGCTGTCTCTCCAATTTTCTGTACAATGTGATTTACCCGACTTCACAACACGAAGTATATATTGATATAACTTAGAAGCAAAGACAACTCGGCTCCACTTTCTGCCCTGGTTTTCTAACATGAAACCGTTAAGGAAGTTGAGAAGTTTGTTTTATTGACTGTTTGAGTCGGAGTTGAGGGTGGAAGTGGATTTGAATCTACATTTCTTTGATAACTTCATCTTAACAATTTTAACAACACGGTCTGGGCTCCGGCCAAGTGTTGCCCTGTTAAACAACCTGTACACTCTACTCTCCCCGCGCCCCGCACCCCGGACATATTTGCTGAAACAACAAGGCATCTCAATGCAACGCAACCCTCCAGTTTAACAGCTCAGAGATGCCTTCACATCCTTCAGAAATACACAGCCACTAAACAATTGCGGACACGAGGTTTGATGAAGGGTCTCGACCCGAAACGTCGCCCATTCCCTCTCTCCTGAGATGCTGCCTGACCTGCTGAGTAACTCCAGCATTTTGTGAATAAACACCTTCGAGGAAAGGTAAAGGTTGCTTGAGACACGGAAGTTCAACAGAAAAAAAACACAAAGTGCTGGAGGAACTCAGCGGGTCAGGCAGTAAGACCAATCCCCTGCCTTTCATTTCTTTCGTGCAGGATGGAACTGCAGAGGCTGTTTTACCTCGAAGGTAAACACAAACTCAGCGGGTCAGTCAGCGTCTCTGGAGAGAAGGAATGGGTGACGGGAATGGGTGGAGATCCTTCATACTCTGACCAGAAACGCCACCTAGATCCATTCTCCAGAGACGCTGCCTGTCCCACTGAGTTACTCTTTGTGTTTATCATCGCCTGCCTTCTGTTTCCCATTTGTCAATAACGTTTCAATCAGCTTTATACACATTGTAAGAATGGCCCCGACCCCAAACGACGCGTCTTCGTCTCCTCTGGAGATGTCCGCTGAGTCACTCCAGCACACTGTGCTTTTTTGTTTGGAAACCTGCGTCTGCAATTCCTTGTGTCCAGCTTTCTCCACCCCCTGTTCTGCAGATTCGTGTCTCTGGACCTGTCCTTTCTTTCCCGGATCCACAGTGAGTTCCTCTCCTTAAACACTCACAACAATGCAGCACTAGAGACCCAAACTCAAGTTGCACCTTCTCCCTCTGATCCCATGAATCTCCTGTTTCCTGCACCATCCTGAACTTTGTCGATTAATTGTCCCTCTGCCCTTTAGTTTTAGAGATACAGCGCGGAAGCAGGCCCTTCGGCCCACCTGGTCCGTGCCGACCAGCGATCCCCGCACACTAACACCCATTAGGGACAATTTTTACATTCATTTACCAAGCCAATTAACCTATAATTTGCAGTGTGGGACGAAACCGAAGATCTCGGAGAAAACCCACGCAGGTCACGGGGAAAACGTACAAACTCCGTACAGACAGCGCCCGTAGTCGTCCTCTCATGATTTTATACACCTCAATAAGATCATCCCTCATCCTCCTGCACTCCAAGGAATAGAGACCCAGCCTGTTCAACCTCTCTCTATAGCTCACACCCTCTAGTCCTGGCAACATCCTCGTAAAGCTTTTCTGTACCTTTTCCAGCTTGACAACATCTTTTCTATAACATGGTGCCCAGAACTGAACACAATACTCTAAATGTGTAAGAAGGAACTGCAGGTGCTGGTTTAAACCAAAGATAAACACAAAAAGCTGGAGTAACTCAACGGGTCAGGCAGCATCTCTGGAGAGAAGGAATGGGTAACGTTTCGGGTCGAGACCATTTCTCAGACTGGTTAGGGATAAGGGAAACGAGAGATATAGACGGTGATGTGGAGAGATAAAGAACAATGAATGAAAGATATGCAAAAACAGTAACGATGATAAAGGAAACAGGCCATTGTTAGCTGTTCGGTGAACATGAGAAGCTGGTGTGACTTGGGTGGGGGAGGGATAGAGAGAGAGGGAATGCTGGGGCTACCTGAAGTGAGAGAAATCAAAATTCATACCATTGGGCTGCAAGCTGCCTGAGCGGAAAATGAGATGCTGTTCCTCCAATTTGCATTATCCTCACTCTGACAATGGAGGAGACTGATTACAGAAAGGTCTGTGTCGGAATGGGAAGGAGAATTAAAGTGACCAGCAACCGGGAGACCAGGTAGGTTCATGTGGGCTGAGCGAAGGTGTTCTGCGAAATGATGGCCCAGTCTGCGTTTGGTCTCGCCGATGTATAAGAGTCCACATCTTGAACAACGGGTACAGTAGATGAGGTTGGAGGAGGTGCAAATGAACCTCTGCCTAACCTGAAAGGACTGTCGGGGTCCCTGGAGAGAGTCGAGGGAGGAGGAATAGCGACAGTTGATGCATCTTCTGCAGTTGCAGGGGAAGGTACCTGGGGAGGGGGTGGTTTGGGTGGAAAGGGATGAGTTGACCAGGGAGTTGCAGCAAGGGGTGGAGATGGGAAAATGTGGCTAGTGGTGGGATCCAGTTGGAGGTGGTGGAAATTTCATAGGATTATGCGTTGTATGGAACGGCTGATGGGGTGGATGGTAGGGACAAGGAGGACTCTGTCTCTGTTGCAAATAGGGGGAGGGGGAGCAAGGGCGGAGCTGCGGGAAACCGAGGAGACACAAGTGAGGGCCTCATCTATGATGGTAGAGGGGCACCCCTGTTCCCTAAAGAAAGAGGACATCTCGGATGTTCTAGTATGGAACACCTGATCTTGGGCGCAGATGCGGCGTAGACGGAGGAGTAGGGGATAGAGTCTTTGCAGGAAGCAAGGTGGGAAGAGGTGTAGTCGAGATAGTTGTGGGAGTCTGTAGGTTTGTAATAGTCGTCAGTCAATAATCTATTTCCTGTGATGGAGACGGTGAGATTAAAAAAGGGGATGGAGGTGTCGGAGGTAGTCCAAGTGAATTTGAGTGCAGGATGGAAATTGGTGGTGAAGTTGATGAAGTCAGTGAGTTCTGCGTGGGTGCAGGAGGCAACACCGTTGCAGTCGTCGATGTAGCGGAGGTAGAGTTTGGGTATGGGGCCGGTGTACGTCTGGAACAGGGATTGTTCTACGTACCCGACAAAGAGGCAGGCGTAGCTAGGACCCATGCGAGTGCCCATAGCTGCAGCTTGGATTTGGAGGAAGTGGGAGGAGTCAAAGGAGAAGTTGTTGAGGGTGAGGACCAGCGCAATAGAATGTTAGTAGAGGGAAATTGTTTGGTTCTACGGTCGAGGAAGAAACGGAGGGCTTTAAGGCCTTCAAGGTGGACTATGAGGTTCTAGTGACTGAATAAGGTGGAATATGAGGTGTAGTGACTGAATAAAGTGGAGTATGAGGTGTAGTGACTGAATAAGGTGGGGTATGAGGTGTAGAGTGACTGAATAAGGTGGGGCATGAGGTGTAGAGTGACTGAATAAGGTGGGGTATGAGGTGTAGAGTGACTGAATAAGGTGGGGTATGAGGTGTAGAGTGACTGAAGGTTTATAGTAAAGATGAGGGAGTGGGAGGTCGGAAAGCGGAAGTCATGAAAGAGACGACGAGCATATGAGGAATCTTGGATATAGGTCGGGAGAGATTGGACCAGGGGGGATAGGATGGAGTCGAGGTATGTGGAAATCATTTCCGTGGGACAGGAACAGGCAGAAACAATGAGTCTGCCAGGGCAGTTGTGTTTGTGGGTTTTGGGGAGAAGGTAAAACCGGGCCATGCGGGGCTGGGAAACGATAAGTTTGGAGGCTGTGGAAGGCAGACTGCCAGAGTGATGAAATCAGTGATGGTGTTTGAGATTAAGGCCTGGTGCTCGTCGCTGGGGTCATGGTCCAAGGATAAGTAGGAGGAGGTGTCTGTGAGTTGTCGCCTGGCCTAGGCCCGGTACAGGTCAGTGCGCCAGACTAACACGGCACCTCCCTTGTCAGCGGGTTTGATGATAATGTCGGGGTTGCTGCAGAGTGAGCGGAGGGCTGCACGTTCAGAGGGGGTGAGGTTGGAGTAGGTGAAGGGGAGGGAAAGTTGAGACGGTTGATGTCATGTTGGCAGTTAGAAATAAAGATGTCAGGGGGGATGGTGAAGACACGACAAGGGTGGCCGGGGAGTGGACAAAGGCCGAGGCGAGGTCTGGTGGGGGGATGCTGGATGTTCAGAGAGGAGGGGGGGGGACGTGAGGACTATTGTATGGGTGGGGTGTGGTCAGGGTAACTGCACCCCACCCACACAATAGTCACCACACCCCACCCACACCCCACCCACACCCCACCCACACCCCACCCACACCCCACCCACACCCCACCCACACAATAGTCACCACACCCCACCCACACCCCACCCACACAATAGTCACCACACCCCACCCACACCCCACCCACACCCCACCCACACAATAGTCACCACACCCCACCCACACCCCACCCACACCCCACCCACATCCCACCCACACCCCACCCACACAATAGTCACCACACCCCACCCACACCCCACCCACACCCCACCCACACCCCACCCACACCCCACCCACACCCCACCCATACAATAGTCCTCACTCCCCCTTCTCTCTGAACACCCACTATCCCCCCACCAGACCTCGCCTCGGCCATTGTCCACTCCCCGGCCCTCCTCCGACCCCAAGCCCCACACTTGTCGGGTGTTCACCATCCCCCCTGACCTCCCCCTTTCTGATACGGAACAGTCTGTCCACAACAGAGGCCTCACCTTCGTTCCCCTCCGCCCCGCCTCAATGTGTTCCGGTTCCGCCACGAGGTAGAGCTTTTATTCCGTCACCTCTGCCTCTGCGCCTTGTTCTATGGGAAGGAGTCCTCACCACCCATTGATGACCCCTTCTCCCATCTCCACCGGTCCCCCTCCTCTTGGACTCCCCAGAACGGCCTTCTACCCTCTCCAGACCTCTTTATGTCTATCTACAATACTCTAAATGCAGCCTCACCAATGTCTTCTACAACTGCAACATGACCTCCCAACTTCTATACTCAATACTCTGGCTGATGAAGGCCAATGTGCCAAATGCCTTTTTGACCACCTTACCTACCTGCGACTCCACCTTCAAGGAAACATACACCGCACTCCTCGATCCCTCCAGTATACAGCACTCCCCAGAGCCTTACCATTCACTATGTAGGTCCTGCCCATGTTTGACCTCCAACTTCACAATTCCCAAATTCACTCTCCCCCTTCACATCTAGTTATGTTGGAGCTTACTGTTACTTACCTCCACTCTTTACTCCCACTTATCTTGCAACATTAAAAGATTACCAACTGGTTCTTCTGCTTCTGTTCAACCTTTAAATATTTTCACGCGTGGCTTCCGTGTCCCTGGGAACAATGGAGCAAGTATATAATTTGTAAAAATAAAACATAACAATCTCCCTGCGCCAACACAACACAACGGCGATTCAACTAATGTTACTCTAAGTTGATTTACGTCTAATCTCCATTGTACCGTTGGCACTTCATTCTCAAACCTGACTGCAAATGCAGCATTTACCAATGGCCAATTGTTCATTATGACATTAACTGCATCTACCTTTAAAGAACCAACATGCCCCTTGACTTTGTAATGAGCCAGCTATCTCTTTGTTTGGAAGTCTTCATCTCAATCATGTTGATTCACCTCAAGAATTAATTACCATCTATGTCTTTTCAGAGGGTATTTAATAGTTAAGTATATTGCTATGTCCTCATTAATATAGTTCAAATAGCTTTTGCAGCATTGTTTTGACTTTTCCCGCGTGTCTTCTTAGAGCTTGATAAAGTTCCCTGCTCCTTATTGAAGAAGTGTCTCGACCCAAAATGTAACCTAACTATCGTTCATGTTCTCCAGAGATGCTGCCTGACCTGCCTGACTTTGCATCCATTTCTCTTTATTTGTTGATCATCGTTGCTAACCTACACGTAGGGCCTTTGTAACTTAAGAAGTTGTTTCACAGAGCCTGCGTTGAACAGTGGGAGTTACCAAGAAACATTGCACCTCGTTCCCAACACCTGACATCTTCACAAATAATCTTGTAATTAGTTTCCGGATTATTAGAACACAGGCAAATAACAATAGCAATGTGTCGGAAGGAACTGCAGATGCTGGTTTATACCAAAAAGACCAGGTGATACTTCGGGTCGGGATCCTTCTTCAGACTGAATGACCTGCTCTGAAGAATGGTCTCCAACGGAAACCTCACCCCTCCATGTTTTCCAGAGATGCCGCCTGACCGCTGTTTCCTCAGCACTGAAGGGTTTGCCCCACCCCGGGAGCAACTGGTCAATCCAATCTCCCTACAAACTGAAAGACAGCGACACGCATTGAGGTCTTGCTGAGATATTAGGCTCGTTCCTGCTCGGGTTTGCTCAGATATTGTTTGTGGGGACACGGGTCCATTTCGGGGTCGGCACCCTTCTTCATACTAATCTTTGAAGTAAAAGGTCTAGAGACCCCTCCGAAGAAAGGTCGCGACCTGAAACGTCACACATCCTTTTTCTCCAGAGACGCTGCCTGACCCGCTGAGTTACTCCAGCGCTCTGTGTCCATGTTCTCCAGAGATGCTGCCTGACCCGCTGAATTACTCCAGCACTCTGTGTCCATGTTCTCCAGAGATGCTGCCTGACCCACTGAGTTACTCCAGCACTCTGTGTCCATGTTCTCCAGAGATGCTGCCTGACCCGCTGAGTTACTCCAGCACTCTGTGTCTAAAAAACAATAGCAAGCCAACATGATTCAGGATTCAGGATATCTTTATTTGTCATCCAAAAAACAAGTTTTTTGGACAAAATTTAGTCACCCACAGTCCAACAATAAGGGCAATAAAATAAGCAAATTACAAGCAAAAAAATAAGCAAATTCAGGAGTAGACTGTGAGACTGTCTGAGCCTTTCAGTCTGGCCCATCATTCAGTGTCATTATCTACCTCAACGGTACTTCCCTGCTATTAATTCCTTAATATCCCAAAAATGATAAATCGGGCCTTGAATAGGCAGCAGCAACATTCTGAGGACAGAATTCTGACCATTCCCAATTCCTCGAAAAATATTGTCCTTATCTTAGTCCCAAACATTGACCACTTGAATGCTGTTACTATTATTATTACATGCTCCAATTATTGCAAAACTCTATCCCTTAAATAGTTTTGCAATTAAATCTTTTCCCATGTCGTTTTCCTGACATCCCAGAAATCAGTCCAGTGAAGCAAAAAGAAATTGCAGGATGAACTCAGCGGGTCAGGCAGCATCTGTGGAGGCAGGGAGGGCATGGTTGGCATTTTGGGTGGAGAGCCTACATCAAGATTGACTGCCACAGATGCCGTTTGACCTGCCGAGCTCCTACAGCAGTTTGCTTTCTTATTCCAGATTCCTGCAACTGCAGCCACATTGAATAGGTGGACAGACACGAAATGCTGGAGTAACTCAGCGGGTCAGGCAGCATCTCTGGAGAGAAGGAATGGGCGACGTTTCAGTTCGCGACCCTTCTTCAGATTGGGGAGAGGGAGACACAGAGATAAAGAAGGGCATGGTGTGAAAACGAGCCATCGAAAGAGATGAGGCGCAAGGAAAATGTAGAATAGATCATTGTTAGCTGGAAGAAGATGACTACAAAGCAAACAGAGATAACATTTAATAGGTAGCCCAATTTAGAGCAAATATAGGCACTTTAGTGTAAAATGACCAAGGGGAATAAAACGAATCACCTTCAAGAGTGAGGCATATGAATTTTCGTTGGTCTAGTTTAGTTCAGTTTAGAGATACATTGCGCAAACAGGCCTTTCGGCCACCGAGTTCGCACCGACCTGCGATCCCCACACATTAACACGATCCTATACACTAGGGACCATTTTACATTTATACCAAGCCAATTAACCTACAAATCAATGTCTTTGGAGTGTGGGAGGAAACCAAAGATCTCGGAGAAAACCCATGAGAACATAGAAACTCCGTACAGGCAGCGCCCGTAGTCAGGATCGAACCCAGGTCTCTGATGCTGTAAAGCAACAACTCTATCATTGTGCCACCGTGCCACTGTGGATCATGGCTGAACCATTGTTGGATCTCGGCCACACTGGCCTGACCATGGTCCGTGTTGGCACTCTGTAACTGACGACCACCTTCGTTCCTGTAACTGTGAGCATTTGCTGGCCCCACGTTTATGGTTTCTGCTCCACCAGGATCACGCTGAATGCCTTGACTCTTCCGAATCATGTTCCCAGGACCGTCAGTTCATCCAACCTGACAATGAAAGAAGCAAAGAATACAACACAAAAAGCTGGAGTAACTCAGCGGGACAGGCAGCATCTCTAGAGACAAGGAATGGGTGGCGTTTCAGGTTGAGACCCTTCATCTGAAGAAGAGTCCTGACCCAAAACGTCACCCATTCCTTCTCTCTAGAGATGCTGCCAGTCCCACTGAGTTACTCCAGCTTTTTGTGTCTCTCTTCGGTTTAAACCAAAGATAACAGAGCAGAGCAAGATAGACCACTCGACCCTAAAACCCGTAATACGTCATGGCGCCATTTTAGTAGGCGGAAACTTGCAGAAACATTTAAAAAGAAAAATAACAAAAATCTGTGAGTTGATAGATGAGATATTTTCTGCATTTTAATGGCATGATCACACATACTGTTCCCAAACAACACTGATTACACTACGAGAGGCAGAGCGAACGGCAGGTTTTACCTACTAAAATGGCAGACGTTACTCTCCTTTGCGTACTACACTTCAGTAGAGGCGATTTTGACGGCGTAGTTCATCTTGTTCCTTTAGTATCTTCGGTTTAAACTAGCATCTGCAGTTCCTTCCTACACAAAGGATGCTAGGTGCTGTCCGGGGTGGGGGATAACTGGGACCGCTGGGGGTGGAAATGCATCTTTAATAAGGATTGGGAAATAGGTGTTTAAGGAAAATTTGTTTTACTTGTATTGTGGCGGTGGGTTTGTTTTGAATAGTTTGGCATTGTACATATTATTGTAAATGGTTGAATAAATTATTTTTGGTTGAAACATTTTTTTTTAAAGGAGCAAAGGATTGTTCACACACTCAACATAAAGGGCGCCAACCCAAACCATTGAAGTCCATTTCCATGCCTGGCAGGCAAGCATCCCTGGAGACAATAGAGTAAGTATAACCTGTAGAAATAAAACTTAACAATCATCCTGACCTGCTGAGTTTCTTCAGCAGTTTGCTTTTTGCAAATGAACGGCCAAATAAAATGTTCTGCTGTTCTAGGTGTGGACGCATATACATCGGCGAGACCAAGCGCAGACTGGGCGACTGTTTCGCTGAACACCTTCCTTCAGACCGCCTTGGCCTTCGCAATCTCTTGGTTTCCAAACACTTTAACACCCCCCCCCCCCCCCCCCCCCCTCCCCACACTGACCTTTCTGTCCTGGGCCTCCTCCACTGTCAGAGTGAGGCCAAATGCAAATTGGAGGAACAGCACCTCATATTTCACTTGGGCAGCTTACTCCCCAGCAGTGTGAATATTGATTTCTCTCTCTTCAAGTGACCCTTGCATTCCTTCTCTCTCCGTCACTCACCCCAACCTAGTCGCCCTGCTAGTTTCATTGTCGTCCTGCTAGTTTCACTGTTGTACCTCTTGAAAACAGGTTCACGCTCTTGGAAGCTGTCGGGACAGAAGACACTGCCAGTTTGAGCGGCGGACAAGTCTACAAGGCTAAATGTTGCACTGAAGCAAAACTGAAGAGACCGATGTCAGGCAGAGCCGTGGTAGTAGAGGATTCCACCGTGAGAGGTACACACAGGGGCTTCTGTGGCAACAAGCGGGATTCTAGGATGGTGCGATGCCTCCCTGGTGCCAGGATCCAGGACGTCACGGACCGAGTGCAGAGCATCCTCAAGGGTGAAGGTGAGCAGTGGAGATGGTAGTGCATGTCGGCACAAACAACATCGGGAAGAAGAGGAAAGAGATTCTGCAGCGTGACTTTAGAGAGGTCGGAAGAAGGCTGAAAAGCAGGACCTCCAGGGTGGTTATCTCCGGTTTGCTTCCAGTTCCTCATGCTGGTGAGGGCAGGAACAGGGAGATACAGGACCTGAATGTGTGGCTGAGGAGCTGGTGCAGGGGCAGGGATTTAGATTCTTAGACCACTGAGATCTGTTTTGGGGTAAGGGGGAATTGTACAAAAGGGAAGGGTTGCACCTCAACAGGCGGGGGACCAGCATTCTGGTGGGCAGGTTTGCCACTGCTACACGGGTGGTTTTAAACTGAATAGTGGGGGGAGATTGTGTCAAATGGGATGGACAAGGATGGAGTTACAGGGAAAGAGAGTATAGGAAAAGTTATGAAAGACCCCAGAATTAATGGGGCAGAAAGCTCACGAAGGAATAGGAGAAAATGGCCACGTGTAATAGGAATCAATGTGAAAGGTGAGGTAAGTAATGGATTAAAAGTATTATATATGAATGCGCAAAGTATAAGAAGTAAAGTGGATGAGCTTGAGGCTCAGTTAGAGGTTGGTGGGGATTACAGAGACGTGGCAAAGTATAAGAAGTAAAGTGGATGAGCTTGAGGCTCAGTTAGAGGTTGGTGGGGATTACAGAGACGTGGCTGCAGGAGGGTCAGGACAGGGAACTGAATATTCAGGGTTATACGTCCTATAGAAAGGACAGGCAGGTGGGCAGAGGCAGTGGGGTAGCTCTGTTGGTGAGGGATGGAATTCAGTCCCTTGCGAAGGGTGACATTGGGACTGACGATGTAGAGTCACTGAGGACAGAGTTAAGGAATTGTAAAGGTAAGAAGACACTAATTGGAGTTATCTACAGACCTTCAAACAGTAGCCTGGATATAGGGTGTAAATTACAGCAGGAGTTAAAGCTGGCATGTATCAAAGGTAATGCCACTGTGGTGATGGGGGATTTCAATATGCAGGTAGACTGGGAAAATCATGTTGGTTCTGGACCCCAAGAAAGGGAGTTTGTAGAGTGCCTCTGAGATGGATTCTTAGAGCAGCTTGTACTGGAGCCTACCAGAGAAAAGGCAATTCTGGATTTAATGTTGTCCAATGAACCAAATTTAATAAGGGAACTCGAGGTAAAGGAACCGTTTGAAGATAGTGACCATAATATGATTAGTTTTAATCTTCAATTTGAGAGGGAGAAGGTTAAACCAGGAATGTCAGTGTTGCAGTTGAACAAAGGGGACTATGAAGGCATGAGAGAGGAGCTGGCCAAGGTCGACTGGAAAGGGATCCTAGCAGGAATGATGGTGGAACAGCAATGGCAGGAGTTTCTGGGCATAATCCGGAAGATGCAGGATCAAGGGCGGCACGGTAGCGCAGCGGTAGAGTTGCTGCTTTACAGCGAATGCAGCGCCGGAGACTCAGGTTCGATCCTGACTACGGGTGCTGCACTGTAAGGAGTTTGTACGTTCTCCCCGTGACCTGCGTGGGTTTTCTCCGAGATCTTCGGTTTCCTCCCACACTCCAAAGATGTACAGGTATGTAGGTTAATTGGCTGGGTAAATGTAAAAATTGTCCCTAGTGGGTGTAGGATAGTGTTAATGTACGGGGATCACTGGGCGGCACGGACTTGGAGGGCCGACAAGGCCTGTTTCCGGCTGTAGATATATGATATGATATGATATGATTTCATTCTAAAGAGGAAGAAAGATTTTAAGGGAAGTAGGAGGCAACCGTGGCTGACAAGGGAAGTTAGGGATGGAATAAAACTAAAAGAAAAGATGTATAACACAGCAAAGAGTAGCGGGAAGCCAGAGGATTGGGAAACTTTCATAGGACAACAGAATGTAACAAAACGGGCAATACGGGCTGAAAAAATGAAGTACGAGGGGAAGCTGGCCAAGAATATGAAGAAGGACAGTAAAAGCTTCTTAAGGTATGTTAAGAGAAAAAGATTAGTATAGACAAATATTGGCCCCTTGAAGGCAGAAATGGGTGAAATTATTATGGGTAACAAGGAAATGGCAGAAGAGTTGAACAGGTACTTTGGATCTGTCTTCACTAAGGAAGACACAAACAATCTCCCAGATGTACTAGAGGACAGAGGATCAAGGGAGACAGAGGAACTGATAGAAATTTGAATTAGGTGAGAAATAGTATTGGGTAGACTGATGGGACTGAAGGGTGATAAATCCCCAGGGCCTGATGGTCTGCATCCCAGGGTACTCAAGGAGGTGGCTCTAGAAATAGTGGATGCATTGGTGATCATTTTCCAATGTTCAATAGATTCAGGATCAGTTCCTGTGGATTGGAGGATAGCTAATGTTATCCCACTTTTCAAGAAAGGAGTGAGAGAGAAAACGGGGAATTACAGACCAGTTAGCCTGACATCGGTGGTGGGGAAGATGCTGGAGTCAATTATTAAAGAGGTAATAACGGCGCATTTGGATAGCAGTAAAAGGATTGGTCCAAGTCAGTACGGATTTATGAAAGGAAAATCATGCTTGAGTAATCTTCTAGAATTTTTTGAGGATGTGAGAAGTAAAATGGATGAAGGGGAGCCAGTGGATGTAGTGTATGTAGTCTTTCAGAAAGCCTTTGATAAGGTCCCACACGGGAGATTGGTGAGCAAAATTAGAGCACATGGTATTGGGGGTAGGGTATTGACATGGATAGAGAATTGGTTGGCAGACAGGAAGCAAAGAGTAGGAATAAACAGGTCCTTTTCAGAATGGCAGGCAGTGGTGAGTGGAGTGCCGCAAGGCTCGGTGTTGGGGCCGCAACTATTTACAATATATATTAATGATTTGGATGATGGAATATATTAATGATTTGGATAACACAAGCAAGTTTGCAGATGACACAAAGCTGGGTGGCAGTGTGAACTGACAAGATGATGTTAGGAGGTTGCAGGGTGACCTGGACAGGTTGAGTGAGTGGGCAGATGCATGACAGATGCAGTATAATGTAGATAAATGTGAGATTATCCACTTTGGCGGCTAAAACAAGGAGGCAGATTATTATCTCAATGGTGTCAGATTAGGTAAAGGGGAAGTGCAGCGAGACCTGGGTGTCCTTGCACACCAGTCACTGAAAGTAAGCGTGCAAGTACAGCAGGCAGTGAAGAAAGCTAGTGGCATGTTAGCCTTCACAACAAGAGGATTTGAGTATAGGAGCAAAGAGGTCCTTCTGTAATTGTACAGGGCCCTGGTGAGACCACATCTGGAGTAATGTGTGCAGTTTTGGTCTCCTAATTTGAGGAAGGACGTCCTTGCTATTAAGGCAGTACAGTGTTGGTTCACAAGGTTAATTCCTGGGATGGCGGGACTGTCATATGAGGAAAGATTGAAAAGACTAGGCTTGTATTCACTGGAGTTTAGATGGATGAGAGGGGATCTTAGAGAGACGTATAAAATTATAAAAGGACTGGACAAAAATGTTCCCAATGTTGGGGGAGTCCAGAACCAGGGGCCACAGTCTAAGAATAAAGGGGAGGCCATTTAAAACTGAGGTGAGAAGGATCTTTTTCACCCAGAGAGTTGTGAATTTGTGGAATTCTCTGCCACAGAGGGCAGTGGAGGCCAATTCACTGAAGCTCTAGGGGCCAGTGGAATCAAGGGATATGGGGAGAGGGCAGGCACAGGTTACTGATTGTGGATGACCAGCCATGATCACAATGAATGGTGGTGCTGGCTCGAAGGGCCTAAGGGCCTCCTCCTGCACCTATTTTCTATGTTTCTATGTCCTGCTAATTTCACTGTTTGTATCTACTCGTTATCACTTGTTGTCCAGTCAACAATGGACTGTTGTGGGCTCCACCTTTCCTTGATCATCATTGCTGACGTTGGCTTGTTCTTTTCATACCTTTCATTCATTCCTTCTTTGCACCTTTTCATATCTCTGGTTTCCCTTTCCCCTGACTCTCAGTCTGAAGAAGGTTCTCGACCCGAAAAGTCGCATATTCCTTTTCCCCAGAGATGCAGCCTGACCCGTTGAGTTACTCCAGCATTTTGTGTCCATTTTCTTTGCCATGGAATGTGGGCTCGTTTTGAGCTGCGATTAATCCTGGCTCCACACCTCTGTTGATAACTACTCTAACAGCAAAATCGAAGCAGAAAATAGTGATCATGGAATGATAGAGAGACCCAGCAGGGAAACTGGCCCTTCGGCCCATTGAGTCCATGCTGACCACCAACCACCTACTTACACTAATCCTACATTGCTCACACATTTATTATCCCATGTTTACATCAACTCTGTCTCCCTCCCAAATGCTACTACATACCGACACACCAAGGGCCATTACTAAGCTGCACGTACTTAGGATGTGGGATTAAATCTAAACACCCAAGGAAAGTGACAGTTTTGCAGGGAGAACGTGCAAACTCCACACAAACAGCGCCCAAGGTCAGGGTGAAACCCAGGACTCTGGAGCTGTGAGGCAGTGGCTCCACTGGCTCGACTGCTGTGCTGATGTTGGCCAAGTGCAGTGGAACAGGCTGAGAGTCGAATGTTCGGCAACCGAGGATCATCGTCCTTTCTATCCCGCCGTCCTTCCTGGTGGACTGGCCGGAGGGGCGGATACAACACACCAACAACATACAGAAGAGAGGGGCGGCCTCCACTAACGCCTGCCAATATTCCAGACTAAAGATGGACCCAAAAAACTGGAGTAACTCAGCGAGTCAGGCAGCATCTCCAGAGAAAAGGAATAGGTGACGTTTTGGGGCAAGACTCTTCTTTAGAGACCTATGCTGCCTGTCCCGCTGAGTTACTCCAGCATTTTGGGTCTATCTTCGGTCTAAACCAGCATCTGCAGCTCCTTCCTGCACAATATTCCATACTGGATGTTTTCAGCAACACCTTTGTGCACTAACGCAGGCATTTGTGCGTCACGGTGGCGCAGCGGTAGAGTTGCTGCCTTACAGCGCTTGCAGCGCCAGAGACCCGGGTTCAATCCCAACTACAGGTGCTGTCCGTAGGGAGTTTGTACGTTCTCCCCGTGACCTGCGTGGGTTTTCTCCGAGATCTTTGGTTTCCTCCCACCCTCCAAAGATGTGCAGCTATGTAGGTTAATTGGCCTGGTGTATGTGTAAATTGTCCCGAGTGTGTGTACGATAGTGATAGTGTGCGGGGATCGCTGGTCGGTGCAGACTCGGTGGGCCGAAGGGTCTGTTTACGTGCTGTATCTCTAAACTAAACTGAACTAAACTAAATCTGCAGTCTGGGTACAGTTAGAAGAAGGTTATTGAACCTAACCCATGTATTAAATTTCCCATTGTTGAGTAGTAATCTGCCAGTGATATCCATGTACATTAATTGTATCCAACGGTGGATTTCCTCCCCGCACTAGATTTACAACGATGTTGGTAGGACTTGGGGGCCTGAGCTATTGGGAAAGGTTGGCCAGGCTAGGACGGGATTTCCTGGGGGCAGGAGGATGAGAGGTGATCTCACAGTGTGTAAGATCATGAGACTAGATATGGTAAATGCACAGTCTTTTACCTAGGATAGGGTAATCAACAACTAGACGACGTAGGTTTAATGTGAGAAGGGGAAGATTTAATAGGAATACGAGGGGCAACGTTTTCACACAGAGTATGTGGAATGTGCTACAGGTAGACACAAAATTCTGGAGTAACTCAGCGGGTCAGGCAGCATATTGGGAGAGAAGGAATGGGTGTCCTTTCGGGTCGAGACCCTTGGGTCTCGACCCGAAACATCACCCATTCCTTCTCTCCCGTGATGCTGCCCGACCTGCTGAGTTACTCCAATATTTTGCATCTACCTTCAATTTTAACCAGCATCTGCAGTTTTCTTTTCTTGGAATGTGCTACAGGTGGAAGTTGAGGCAGAAATTATGAGAACATTTAAAAGACATTTGGACAGGGTCAAGGATAGGAAATGTTTAGAGGGATATGGGACAAATGTGGGTAGGTAGGACTAGTGTAGATAGGGCACCTTGGTTGGTGTGGACAAAGGGCCTATTCCCGTGCTGTATGACTATATCTTCAAATTTGAAAGCATTTCCATCATGATTGGGTGTAAGAGATACAAAGAAAGGCAGATACTAGAATCTTGAGATCTTGAATGTTGAGGGCTGGCAGCACAGCGGTAGAGTTGCTGCTTTACGGTACCAGAGACCCGGGTGCGATCCTGACTACGGGTGCTGTCTGTCTGTCTGCCTGTGACCATGTGGGTTTCCTCCAGGTGCTCCAGTTTCCACCTAAACACTCCAAAAATGTACAGGTTTGCAGCTTAATTTGGCTTCGGTAAAACTCAGACTGAATTTTTTTTTCCTCATCTCCGTTCTAAATGGCCTACCCCTTATTCTTAAACTGTGGCCCCTGGTTCTGCACACCCCCAACATTGGGAACATGTTTCCTGCCTCTAACGTGTCCAACCCCTTAATAATCTTATATGTTTCGATAAGATCCCCTCTCATCCTTCTAAATTCCAGTGTATACAAGCCTAGTCGCTCCAGTCTTTCAACATATGACAGTCCCGCCATTCCGGGAATTAACCTAGTAAACCTACGCTGCACGCCCTCAATAGCAAGAATATCCTTCCTCAAATTTGGAGACCAAACCTGCACACAGTACTCCTGGTGCGGTCTCACTAGGGCCCTATACAACTGCTGAAGGACCTCTATGCTCCTATACTCAACTCCTCTTGTTATGAAGGCCAACATTCCATTGGCTATCTTCACTGCCTGCTGTACCTGCATGCTTCCTTTCAATGACTGATGCACTAGGACACCCAGATCTCGTTGTACGTCCCCTTTTCCTAACTTGACATCATTCAGATAATAATCTGCCTTCTTATTCTTACCACCAAAGTGGTAATTCTTATTCTTACCACTCACACTTATCCACATTAAACTGCATCTGCCATGCATCCACCCACTCACACAACCTGTCCAAGTCACCCTGCAGCCTTATAGCATGTTCCTCACAGCTCACACTACCACCCAGCTTTGTATCATCTGCAAATTTGCAAATGTTACTTTTAATCCCTTCATCCAAGTAATTAATGTATATTGTAAATAGCTGCGGTCCCAGCACCGAGCCTTGCGGTACCCCACTAGTCACTGCCTGCCATTCTGAAAGGGACCCATTTATCCTCACTCTTTGCTTTCTGTCTGTCAACCAATTTTCTATCCATGTCAGTACCCTACCCACAATACAATGTGCTCTAATTTTGCCCACTAATCTCCTATGTGGGACCTTGTCGAAGGCTTTCTGAAAGTCGAGGAACACCACATCCACCGGCTCTCCCTAGTCAATTTTCCTAATTACATCCTCAAGAAATTCCAGTAGATTAGACAAGCATGATTTCCCCTTCATAAATCCATGCTGGCTCGGAACGATCCTGTTACTGCTATCCAAACGCTCTGCAATTTCGTCTTTTATAATTGACTCCAGCATCTTCCCCCCCATTGATGTTAGACTAACTGGTCTATAATTTCCCGTTTTCTCTCTCCCTCCTTTCTTAAAAAGTGGGATAACATTAGCTACCCTCCAATCCACAGGAACTGATCCTGAATCTATAGAACATTGGAAAATGATCACCAATGATGGGAAGCACATAAGTGATTTGCTTGGGAAACTGACAAGGCAACGTCTTCTATTGGTGCAACAACCCTCTCTGTCTGCTTCCACTCAATTTGGGCTCGGACAAACCCAATTAGTACGGGTGTCAGGGGTTACAGGGAGAAGGCAGGAGAATGGGGTTAGGAGGGAAAGATAGATCAGCTAATTCTACTCCTATCACTTATGAACATAACCTTATGACATTCCCTGTGATTTGTTCAAAAGGCTTGTATGAAGGAACTGCAGATGCTGGTTTAAACCAAAGGTAGACACAAAATGCTGTAGTAACTCAGTGGGACAGGCAGCATCTCTGGAGAAAAGGAATGGGTGACGTTTCAGGTCGAGTCTGAAGAAGGGTCTCGACCTGAAACGTCACCCATTCCTTCTCTCCAGAGATCCTGCCTGTCCCGCTGAGTTACTCCAGCTTTTTGTGTCTATCTTTGGTTCAACTGTTTGATATGGATGCAATTTTTTAGCTATCAAGAAAAGGCTTTTGATTAGGGCTTTTGATGAGAATTATGATCAATATTGGTAAAATGATCTCAAAGGGATAATGTGAGCTCCAGTTCACGAGTGCAGATCCAATATCAGGCATTCAGACTTTATATTTGTATAGGTCTGGCTTCAGGAAATGATGTGCCTCGATTTGCCAAGGCTGGTGTTAATGACAGCTTGTTTATCACCATCTGATCAGGACTTTGGATTTTACTCTCATATTCTTGATTCTTATCCTCAGCCTCTTTCATTTTCACTCTAGACCTTGCCAAGGAAGTGATGTGATTTTTTGTTTCAGAATGAAATAAATTTCAATACATTATGTTGAAACTATGCAGTCGGGGTCCCTGGCTGGAGATTACTGCCCAGGTGGGTTGCCATGTGTGGCAGTCTTTGTCCCTGGAAACAACAGCTTGTGTAAATGTAACAAGAAACATCCAAGTGTTCATTGAAATACGGGTGTTCATTTCCTTAGCTGACATTGTCTCGGTGCAAGAAAATAATCACTAGAAATTTCCAGTTTTAGAATTCCCTTGCCCATAGACCTACCCTATATCCTTGCCTATAGACCTGTCCTATATTCTTCTCTATGTATATCCTATATCCTTGCCTATAGACCTACCCTGTACACTCTTGCCTTTATTCATATCCTCTCTCCTTGCCTGTGAACATGTTCCCAATGTTGGGGGAGTCCAGAACATGGGGCCACAGTTTAAGAATAAATGGTAGGCCATTTAGAACTGAGATGAGGAAAAACTTTTTCAGTCAGAGAGTTGTGAATCTGTGGAATTCTCTGCCTCAGAAGGCAGTGGAGGCCAATTCTCTGAATGCATTCAAGAGAGAGCTAGGTAGAGCTCTTAAGGATAGCGGAGTCAGGGGGTATGGGGAGAAGGCAGGAACGGGGTAGTGATTGAGAATGATCAGCCATGATCACATTGAATGGCGGTGCTGGCTCGAAGGGCCGAATGGCCTCCTCCTGCACCTATTGTCTATTGTCTATTGAATCAGGCAGCATCTATGGAGGGAAGGGATTGATGACCTATGGGCTCAAGACCCTTGTTCAGACTCTATAAGAAGAGTTTGAAGAAGGTTCTCAATAAGAAACATTGCCAGCCCATACACTCCATGGATGGAGTTACTCCAGCACTTTGTGTTTTGCTTAAGATTCCAGCATCTGCAGTTCCTTGTGTTCCATTGGTAACTTTCTCTTGGGTCTGTCCCATCCTTGAACCAGTCAATTTACTTTACAATAACTGCATTAGATCATTGGTTGCGTCTCTTGTATTAGGATCAACGAGATAAAGGGGAACCAAGGTCCTCAAATTCCCTCCAGTGTTTGGCTTTGAACATCTAGATGTCACGGTGCAGTTTGTGCTGCTGGTTTTTGTGAATCAGGTATTTGTGTGTGCAAATATGAGAGTTTTCAGGTAAAGTAACAAGCATGTGTAATGTCTGTGATCTTGTGCTGGGGAATGGGTCTCAGACAAGGTGTAGCTTCTTAAAGCCACACAATTAGAAAGGAAGTTGGAATTGTGATTTATTATAAACCATTGACACACCCGAGAGACGTTAAAGATAGACACAAAAAGCTGGAGAAAATATTGGGGTCACTGAAGTTCAGTTTATTATCACAGTAAATCTCAATCCTGAAATGAAGTCCAACACTAGTAAAATACTAAATAAAAAATAAAGTGTAATCAGATCCAGTTCTGTACCTGGGACACGTACTGTATTAGAATTTGGTATTAAAGCATAGTACGAATGTAAAGTGTACTATTGGGGACTGTTCCAGGACTACTGAGTGGTTTAGATTTACAATCGGGTCCAGTCCTGATTTCATAAATGCCTCATTATTCCACATACAAAACCACAGCAAGTGCAGGAACAACTCAGCAGGTCAGGCAGCATCCGTGGGGAACAAGGAGAGGTGATGCTTCAGATCAGGACTGATGAAGGACCCAGGCCTGAAATATCAGCTACTCATGTTTTCCAAAGATGCTGCCTGGCCCGCTGAGTTACTCCAGCGCTTTGTGTCTTTTTTTTGTAATGCAGCATCGGCAGTTCCTTGTTTCTACAGAATTCCACATGTCTTTCCTCACAAAAATGCAGAGTTATGCAACTGCAGGAGTCACCGTGCCGACCTCAGGCCGACCTCTGTATGGAGTTTGCACATTGTCCCTGAGACATGCAGGGTTTCTCCGGGTCAGCTCACGTTCCAGAGACGTGCAGGTTTGTTGGGTAATTGGGTTCTGTAAATTGTCCCTCGTGTGTGGGATAGGACTAGTGTGTGGGGTGAATGCTGGTCGGCCTGGACGATGGGCCGAAAGGCCTTTCTCCACGCTGTATCTCTAATCTAAACTAAACTAAGGACATGCGGGTTGATATGTTAATAGGCCAACTTTAAGTCATCCCAAGTGTCTAGTCAAGAGGTAGAATCTTGGGGAGAGATGATGAGAATTGGAATAAAGAGGCATGGTAGGGTTAGTATACAAGTGGACAGGAACGATGGGTCAAAGGGCCTGTTTCCATCTGTATCCCTCAGTAATGCAATGACACTATACATCCGGCATGTTCAATTTAGTTCAGAGATACAGCATGGAAACTGGCCCTTCAGCCCACCAAGTTCATGCTAACCATTGACCACCCATTCACACTGGTTCTACGTTATCCCACTATTACATCCATACCCAACAGATCAGAGACATTTATAAATCTGCACAACTTGGGGAAGTGGGAGGAAACCGGAGCACCCGGATGAAACCCACCTGTCACAGGGAGAATGTGCAAATCCCACACTGACAGCACCCAAGGTCAGGATTGAACCCGGGTCTCTGGTGCTGTGAGGCAGTAACTCCACCGATCCACCACTGCAACCCTGGGATACTCCAGAGCCAATGACTAGATATTCACCTACAATAAACTAGACTAAACTAAAATAAAATAAAATAAACTCAGCTAAACTAACTAACCCAACCCCATCAGATATGTACCATAATATACTTCAATGTGTCTTATTTAATCATGGTGCACATGTCACTCAACTCATTATTCGAAAGGTGGCTCAGCGGTAGAGATACTGCCTTACAGCGCCAGAGACCCGGGTTCAATCCTGTCTATGGGTGCTGTCTGGATGGAATTTGTACGTTCTCCGAAATCTTCAGTTTCTCCTACACTCCAAAGACGTACAAGTTTGTAGGTTTCTTGCATTGGTTTCGCTGTAAATTGTCCCTAGTGATGATGTGTGGGGATCGCTGGTCGGTGTGGACTCAGTGGGCCAAACGGCCTGTTTCCAAGCTGTGCCTCTAAACTCAACTAAAAACTAAACCTCCTGGAAAAGAGGAATAACCAGAGTGAGACCATCATGTTGGCTGCTTTTCTGAGGCACCGTAAAGTGTAGATAGAATCATTGGTGGGGAGTCTGGTCTGTGTAATGGACTGGGCTACAGCACTAACTCTACGTTTTCTTGCGGTCTTGGGCAGAGCTGATCCCAAACCAAGCTGTGATGCAACTCAACAGTATGTTTCGTATTGTGCATCTGTAGAAGTTTGTAAGGGTCATTGGAGACATGCTGAATTGACTCAGTCTCCAAAGGAAGTAGAGGCATTGTTGTGCCTTTTTGCCTGTCAGATCCTTCTTAATATTGAAGCCAAGGAACTAGAAGCTCTCAACCATTTCCACTTTGGCATTGTTGATGCTGTTTTGGGGCATCATGATGCTCCACCGGGTTTCCTGAAGTCAATCACTGGCTCCTTCCTCCTGCTAACACTGAGGGAGGTGGTGTTATCCTGCCCCCATGTTACGAAGTTCCCTATCTCTGTCCTGTACTCCGTCTCGCCATTCCTGGTGATCCTTTGGAAGGACCCGTTCAGAAGTCTGATGATTGAAGGGGAGAAGCTGTTTCTCAATTTGCAGCAAGATACCAAATAAAATATTGGCATTTCCAAGGAAGAAAAAACACAGATTTGTCACAACATAATAAGCCAGCTGAGAATGGTTTGTCCAAACAAAGAACAATTCAGTGCGGCAGAATGCGACATCCCAATGTTAAATTCAAATTATATTTTTTCCGCACAACTCAACCGCCTCACCACTGTTTTGCCCCACATGTAAAATAGTCCTGGGCAGCGGGTGTACAATGTTTACAGAGAGCAGAGAGAGTGACTCTGGACTCTAGAGAATGACAATAACAGGAAATGATCCTCATTTCATATTCTTCCATTCACCTGTCATACCTGTATGTGTCAACTACCATTGACTCATTTCTGCCAAGGCCCAGATTTGAAGGTGTTCATCCTTTTATTCGTATTTCCCCAGGTTTGAACCCTTCCATAAAGCATTTCTTGTGTTACCGACTACCCCTCCTCGAAATATGTTTCACCTTTAGATATCAGCTCATGAACCTAAAATGTTAGATTTTCTTCCTCACATTTCCTCCTATTTCTTGTAGTTCTGATTTTACTGCAAAGATCATTGAGAAACAAATATTGGTTTTGTATGGAATAAAATAGGTAAGTGCAAGACAACACCCCTGTTATGCAATGTGTGCAATGTGTGCAACAGAAATGGACTCTGGAACGCACAAAATGTACACTGGAAATTTCTCACCAGTAATGAAACAAACCTCACTGTGTGCACGTGTCGCAACGACCGTGATCATGATGGGAAGCACATAAGTGATTTGCTTGGGAAACTGACAAGGCAACGTCTTCTATTAGTGCAGCAACCCTCTCTGTCTGCTTCCACTCAATTTGGGCTCGTACAAACCCAATTAGTACGGGTGTCAGGGGTTACAGGGAGAAGGCAGGAGGGAAATGGGGTTAGGAGGGAAAGATAGATCAGCCATGATTGAATGGTGGACTAGACTTGATGGGCTGAATGGCCTAATTCTGCTCCTATCACTTATGAACTTATAACCTTATGACATTCCCTGTGATTTGTTCAAAAGGATCACCCTAACTTGTATGATGGAACTGCAGATGCTGGTTTAAACCAAAGGTAGGCACAAAATGCTGGAGTAACTCAGTGGGATAGGCAGGATCTCTGGAGAAAAGGAATGGGTGACGTTTCAGGTCGAGTCTGAAGAAGGGTCTCGACCTGAAACGTCACCCATTCCTTCTCTCCAGAGATCCTGCCTGTCCCGCTGAGTTACTCCAGCATGTTGTGTCTATCTTGGGTTCAACTGTTTGATACGGATGCAATTTTTTAGCTATCAAGAAAAGGCTTTTGATTGGGGCTTTTGATGAGAATTATGATCAATATTGGTAACATGATCTCAAAGGGATAATGTGAGCTCCAGTTCACGAGTGCAGATCCAATATCAGGCATTCAGACTTTATATTTGTTTGGGACTGGCTTCAGGAAATGATGTGCCTTGATTTGCCAAGGCTGGTGTTAATAACAGCTTGTTTATCACCATCTGATCAGGACTTTGGATTTTACTCTCATATTCTTGGTTCTTATCCTCAGCTTCTTTCATTTTCACTCTAGACCTTGCCAAGGAAATGATGTGATTTTTTTTTCAGAATGAAATAAATTTCAATACATTATGTTGAAACCATGCAGTCGGGGTCCCTGGCTGGAGATTACTGCCCAGGTGGGTTGCCATGTGTGGCAGTCTTTGTGCCTGGAAACAACAGCTTGTGTAAATGTAACAAGAAACATCCAAGTGTTCATTGAAATATGGGTGTTCATTTCCTTAGCTGACATTGTCTCGGTGCAAGAAAATAATCACTAGAAATTTCCAGTTTTAAAATCCCCTTGCCCATAGACCTACCCTATATCCTTGCCTATAGACCTGTCCTATATTCTTCTCTATGTATATCCTATATCGTTACCTATAGACCTACCCTGTATACCCTTGCCTTTAGTCCTATACTCTCTCTCCTTGCCTATGAGCCTGTCCTACATCCTTCCCTGTAAACCCACCCCATACCCGTGCCTACAGACCTACCCTATATTCTTGCCTTATATACCCACCCCATACCCGTGCCTAAAGACCACATCCCCGTGGGTTGCTGTTGTTGAGATACAAACATTCCATAGGAATGCCGTCCGTCAACAAAACGGGAATTAATGGGAAAGTGTAGTTTGCATTACAAAAGGTCATGATATGGACAATTGTCTCGGCAACATTCCCATAACGCAAGGTCAAATATTGATAGACACAAAAAGCTGGAGTAACTCAGCGGGATAGGCAGCATCTCTGGAGAGAAGGAATGGGTGACGTTTTGGGTCAAGACCCTTCTATCTTCGGTTTAAACCAGCATCTGCAGTTCCTTCCTACACAAGCTCAACTACACTCCATAATCTCCAGCTGTCCCCAAATGACTCTTACAAACATCCACAGATACACAAATCAAGGCACATCATTTCCTGCAGCCAGACCGATACAAATATAATGTCTGAATGCCTGATATTGGATCTGAACTGATGGGTTGCATTAGCTTAGTTTGGGAACAGCTCTGCCCAAGAAATTGTAGAGAGTTGTGGATGTAGCCCAGTCCATCACACATATCAAACTACACTTACATTCTCCCAGCCTCGGGAAAAGCAGCCCGAGTAATCAAAGACTTGTCCCACCCCGATCATTCCTACTTTTCCCTGTTCCCATCTGGCAGAAGGTACAGAAGCTTGAAAGCGCGCACCACCAGACTCAGGAACAGCTTATTCACCATTTGTTTTCAGGCTTCTGAACGGCAATTTCATAAGCTAGGGTCCTGTCCAATTCACCTCTATAATATTGTGGACATTGGACTTTGTTGATGGAACCGGTGCACTATACTGCTGAGAGCTATATTCCACACTCTGTACCCGGCACTGCACTGCTGAGAGCTATATTGCACACTCTGTATTTTGCACTTTGCTCGATCTATTGTACTTGAGTCTGACTTGATTGTGGTTTATTTGATCTGATTAGAAATAATGCAAAACAAAACTTTTAGTTTAGTTTAGAGATACAGCGCGGAAATAGGTCCCTCGGCCCACCGAGTCCACACCGACCAGCGATACAGCGTGGAAACAGGCCCCTTGGCCCACCGAGTCCACACCGACCAGCGATACAGCGTGGAAACAGGCCCCTTGGCCCACCGAGTCCACACCGACCAGCGATACAGCGTGGAAACAGGCCCCTCGGCCCACCGAGTCCACACCGACCAGCGATACAGCGTGGAAACAGGCCCCTCGGCCCACCGAGTCCACACCGACCAGCGATACAGCGTGGAAACAGGCCCCTCGGCCCACCGAGTCCACACCGACCAGCGATCCCCGCACACCAACATTATCCTACACATACTAGAGACAATTTACATTTACACCGAGTCACTTAACCACTGTGTGTCTTAGAAGTGTGGGAAGAAACTGAAGATCTCGGAGAAAACCCACGCGGTCACGAGGAGAACGTACAAACTACGTACAGACAGCACCCGTGGTCACAGACGTGACAATAGTAAACCTAAACCTAAACCATTTTCAAGGTGTTCTGAATGCACTGGAATTTTAGCTGAATGTTCCTGTTTCAACAACATCAACCTTGAATTCCTCCCACACTCCAAAGATGTACAGGTTTGGAGGTTAATTGGCTTCTGTAAATTGTAAATTGTCCCTTGTGTGTGTAGGATAGTGCTTGCGTACGGGGTGATCGCTGGTCGGTGCCGACTCGATGGGCCGAAGGGCCTGCTTCCACATTATATCTCTAAAGTCGAAGGTCTAAATCAGAACAGAGACTGGAGTAACGGTGGGATAGGGTGTTAACCCTATAGGGAGGAATTAATTATGGTTGGTAATGTTAATGTATGATCACGGAGAAACAGCTCAGCTGATGGTAGGTGGGTTTGGTAATGAACATGTGGGATGAAGTATTTAGGGTAGGAATTAATAAAGGATCATAAAGTCTTAAGGAATAGTAGAATTAGCCCATTCGGCTCATCAAGTCTACTCCGCCATTCAATCATGGCTGATCTATCTCTCCCTCCTAACCCCATTCTCCTGCCTTCTCCCCGTAACCCCTGACAACCCCTGACTAATTCGCTTCGTACGAACCCAAATTGAATGGAAGCAGACAGAGGGTTGTTGTTTTAATTAACCAGAAAGTACCAATAGAAGACGTTGTTTTGTCAGTTTCCCAAGCAAATCTCTTCAGTGTCTCCCACCATGACCACGGTAGTTGCGATATGCACAGTGATAGGAGCAGAATTAGGCCATTCGGCCCATCAAGTCCACTCTGCCATTCAATCGTGGCTGATCTATCTCTCCCTCCTAACCCCATTCTCCTGCCTTCTCCCCATAACCCCTGGCACCCGCACTAAATGGGTTTGTACGAACATAAATGGAGTGGAAGCAGACAGAGAGGGTTGTTGCACCAATGGAAGACGTTGCCTTGTCAGTTTCCCAAACAAATCACTTGTGTGTCTCCCATCATGATCACGGTCATTGCTACACGTACACACAGTGAGGTTTGTTTCATTACTGCTGGGAAATTTCAAGTGTACATTTTGTGAATTTTTTACATAAATTCCATAAAAATGATTTTGACCAGAGTCCATTTCTGTTGCACACAGGGGTGTTGTCTGCACTTCCAACAAAGCCAATATTTGTTTATCAATGATCGCAGCTGCTTTGCAGTAAAACTAGAAATACAAGAAATCTCTTCAGTGTCTCCAGCGAGGAAAAAAATCTAACATTTTAAGATTCATGAACGATTATCGAGAGTTGAAACATATTTCAAGGAGGAGGGGCAGTGGTAACAAATAAATACTTTGTGGAAGGATTCGAACCAGGGGAAATACGAATAAAAGGAAGAACATCTTCAAATCTGGGCATTGGCAGAAATGAGTCAATGAGTCATCTCATACAGGTATTAGTGTTGAGGTGGATAGAGAATTGGTTGGCGGACAGGAAGCAAAGAGTAGGAATAAACGGGTCCTTTTCGGAATGGCAGGCAGTGATTAGTGGGGTACCGCAAGGCTCAGTGCTGGGACCCCAGTTATTTACAATATATATTAATGATTTGGACGAGGGAATTGAATGCAACATCTCTAAGTTTGCAGATGACACGAAGCTGGGTGGCAGTGTTAGCTGCGAGGAGGATGCTAGGAGGCTGCAGAGTGACTTGGATAGATTAGGCGAGTGGGCAAATGCATGGCAGATGCAATATAATGTGGATAAATGTGAGGTTATCCACTTTGGCGGCAAGAACAGGAAAGCAGAGTATTACCTGAATGGTGGCCAATTTGGAAAAGGGGAGATGCAATGTGACCTGGGTGTCATGGTGCACCAGTCATTGAAAGCAAGCGTGCAGGTGCAGCAGGCAGTGAAGAAAGTGAATGGTATGTTAGCATTCATAGCAAGAGGATTTGAATATAGGAGCAGGGAGGTTCTGCTGCAGTTGTACAGGGCCTTGGTGAGACCGCACCTGGAGTATTGTGTACAGTTTTGGTCTCCTAATCTGAGAAAAGACATTCTAGCCTTAGAGGGAGTACAGAGAAGGTTCACCAGATTGATCCCTGGGATGGCAGGACTTTCATATGAAGAAAGACTGGATAGACTAGGCTTATACTCGCTGGAATTTAGAAGACTGAGGGGGGATCTTATAGAAACATATAAAATTCTTAAGGGGTTGGAGAGGCTAGATGCGGGAAGGTTGTTCCCGATGTTGGGGAAGTCCAGAACTAGGGGTCACAGCTTAAGGATAAGGGGAAGTCTTTTAGGACCGAGATGAGAAAACATTTCTTCACACAGAGAGTGGTGAGTCTGTGGAATTCTCTGCCACAGAAGGTAGTTGAGGCCAGTTCATTGGCTATATTTAAGAGGGAGTTAGATGTGGCCCTTGTGGCTAAAGGGATCAGGGGGTATGGAGAGAAGGCAGGTACAGGCTACTGAGCTGGACGATCAGCCATGATCATATTGAATGGCGGTGCAGGCTCGAAGGGCCGAATGGCCTACACCTGCACCTATTTTCTATGTTTCTATGTTTCTATTAGAGGTGAATTGAACAATATGAAATGAGGATCATTTCCTTTTATCGTCATTCTCTAGAGTCCAGAGTCATTCTCTCTGCTCTCTGTAAACATTGTACACCCAGTGCCCTGGACTATTTTATATGTGGGGCAATACGGTAGTGTAGTGGTAGAGTTGCTGCCAAACCGTGCCAGAGACCTGGGTTCCATCCTGACTGTAGGTGCTGTCTGTGGGGAGTTTGTAACCTCTCCCCAAGACCTGTGTGGGTTTTCTCCAGGTGCTTCGGTTTCCTTCCACATTCCAAAGGCGTGCGGGAATTAATCATTGGCTTCTGCCTAACAATGGCCATTCGGCCCATCAGGTCTACTCTGCCATTCAATCATGGCTGTTCTATCTCTCCCTCCCAACCCCATTTTCTTACCTTCTCCCCATAACCTCTGACACCCGTACTAATCAAGAATCTATCTATTTCTGCCTTGAAAATATCTACTGACTTGGCCTCCACAGCCTTCTGTGGTAAAGAATTCCACAGTTTCACCACCCTCTGACTAAAGAAATGTCATAACAAGGATATGGTTGGAGAGGAAAGGAATCTGAAACCCAGGGTCCAAGAGTGGGCCGGTGTCTACTCTAGCATGCCCCAACACCCCTCGCCCATCCCCCTCCTTCCCCTCACCCCACCACACACCCCCCCATCCCCCTCCTTCCCCTCCCCATCCCCCCTCCTTCCCCTCACCCCCACCACACACCCCCCCATCCCCCTCCTTCCCCTCACCCCACCACACCCTCCCCCCACTGCACACTTTTAGTTCAGTTTAGTTTAGTTTTGTTTAGTTTAATTTAATCTAATTGAATTTAATTTAATTTTGTTTAGTTTGGTTTAGTCTAGTTTAAATGAGCTTAGTTTAGAGATACAGCATAGAAACAGGGCTTTGGCCCACCAAGTCCATACGGACTACCAATCACCCATTCACCTCATTCTAACTTATCCCAGTTTCGCATCTCACACACAGGGGGCAATTTACAAGAACCCTTTAACCTACAAACCCGCACTTCTTTGGGATGTGGGGGGAAACCCAGAGCACCCGGAGGAAACAAACTCTGTCACAGGGAAAACATGCAAACTCCCACACAGAAGTCAGGATGGAACCTGGATC